>NC_053392.1:469963248-470133500 GCF_905171765.1 Bufo bufo | reverse complement strand
CAAAAGCACAAGGTGTGCAATACAGAGACATGGCCAAGGTAAGAAAGGCTGAAAGACGACCACCACTGAACAAGACACACAAGCTGAAACGTCAAGACTGGGCCAAGAAATATCTCAAGACTGATTTTTCTAAGGTTTATGGAACTGATGAAATGAGAGTGAGTCTTGATGGGCCAGATGGATGGGCCCGTGGATTGGTAAAGGGCAAGAGAGCTCCAGTCCGACTCTGACGCCAACAGGTGGAGGTGGAGTACTGGTTTGGGCTGGTATCATCAAAGATGAGCTTGTGGGGCCTTTTCGGGTTGAGGATGGAGTCAAGCTCAACTCCCAGTCCTACTGCCAGTTTCTGGAAGACACCTTCTTCAAGCAGTGTACAGGAAGAAGTCTGCATCCTTCAAGAAAAACATGATTTTCATGCAGGACAATGCTCCATCACACGCGTCCAAGTACTCCACAGCGTGGCTGGCAAGAAAGGGTATAAAAGAAGAAAATCTAATGACATGGCCTCCTTGTTCACCTGATCTGAACCCCATTGAGAACCTGTGGTCCATCATCAAATGTGAGATTTACAAGGAGGGAAAACAGTACACCTCTCTGAACAGTGTCTGGGAGGCTGTGGTTGCTGCTGCACGCAATGTTGATGGTGAACAGATCAAAACACTGACAGTATCCATGGATGGCAGGCTTTTGAGTGTCCTTGCAAAGAAAGGTGGCTATATTGGTCACTGATTTGTTTTTGTTTTGTTTTTGAATGTCAGAAATGTATATTTGTGAATGTTGAGATGTTATATTGGTTTCACTGGTAAAAATAAATAATTGAAATGGGTATATATTTGTTTTTTGTTAAGTTGCCTAATAATTATGCACAGTAATAGTCACCTGCACACACAGATATCCCCCTAAAATAGCTCAAACTAAAAACTACTTCCAAAAATATTCAGCTTTGATATTAATGAGTTTTTTGGGTTCATTGAGAACATGGTTGTTGTTCAATAATAAAATTAATCCTCAAAAATACAACTTGCCTAATAATTCTGCACTCCCTGTACAGCCATTTGAAAAACAGCCTTTTTGTGCAAAGATATATTTACTTCAGGCCTACACAGGTTCAGACCGTGTGAGATACCCCCCTACATACAGAGGTTTGAATTAGGCATTTGAAATACAGCCATTTTAAATACTGCCTTTTTGTGCAACGATATATTTACTTCAGGCCTACACTGATTCAGGGCATGTGTGATCCCCCTATACATACAGGGGTTTGAATTAGGCATTTGAAATACAGCCATTTGAAATACAGCCATTTGAAATACAGCCATTTTGTGCAAAGAAATCTTTAATTGAGGCCTAGTCTGGTTCAGGCCGTGTGAGATACACCCTTTACATACTGTCGTTCTTTTTTACTATTAATTAAATTATATGAGGAGAGCGTCAAATAAGGGACGTGGCCAAGGTCGTGGTGCTGCTGGTGGAGCTCCTGTTGCAGGGAGAGATCGTGGTCGATCTGTGCCAGCTACACGCACAAGTGAAACCCCTTCCTCAGGTGCGAGTAGGCGACAAATCCTGCAGCGGTATTTGGTCGGGCCTAATGCTGCTCTACGAATGGTGAGGCCTGAACAAGTACAGGCGATAGTAGATTGGGTTGCTGACAGTGGATCCAGTTCCTTCACATTGTCTCCCACCCAGTCTCCTGCTGAAAGACCACAGTTGCAGCAGTCTCTTCTGCTTTTTGATGACTCTGTTAGCAGGGTTTCCCAGGACCATCCACCGAGCCCTGCCCCAGAAGTGGAAGAGATTGAGTGCACCGATGCCCAACCACTTAATTTTCAAGATGAGTACATGGGAGGACCATCGCAGCATGTCTCGGATGTTCACGAAACACATGTGCCAACTGCTGGGGCTTTCGAAAGAGTGCAGACCGACAAGGAAGTCAGGGGTGAAGACTGGGTGGAAGATGATGTGGAGGACGATGAGGTCCTCGAACCCACATCAAGGTCATGCGAGTGACCGATGTAGTTCGGAGGAAGAGGCGGTGGTCGCACAGAGCCACCAGCACAGCAGAAGAGGGAGCAAGCTGCAAAAGCGGAGCGGCCGTCCTCTAGACAGTACTCCTCCTACTGCCCACCGCAGCAAGGGACCGAGCACACCAAAGCCAGCTCAATGGAGTTCCCTGGCGTGGCAGTTCTTCAGACAATGTTCTGACGACAAGACACGAGTGGTTTGAACGCTGTGCAATCAGAGCCTGAAGCGAGGCATAAACGTTCTCAACCTGAGCACAACCTGCATGACCAGGCATTTAAGTGCAAAGCACGAGCTGCAGTGGAGTAGACACCTCCAAAACCAAGAAAGGTCTCTGGCTCCTCCTGCTTCCTCTTCTGCTGCAGTCGCGGCCTCTTCATCCACCTCTGGAGTGACAGTGCCACCTGGCACCCTACAAACAGAGGATCTGCCAGCAACACCAACACCTAGGTCAACAAGCACAATGTCACACGGAAGCGTTCAGCTCTCCATATCCCAAACGCTGGAGAGGAAGAGGAAGTACTCCCCTACCCACCCGCGATCCCTAGCCCTGAATGCCAGCATTTCTAAATTACTTGCCTTTGAAATGCTGTCATTCCGTCTGGTGGAGACGGAGAGTTTTAAAGGCCTTATGGCGGTGGCTGTCCTATAGTACGTCATGCCCAGCCGACACTACTTTTCAAGGCGAGCCATCCCTTCCCTTCACAACCAAGTAGGGGAAAAAATCAGGTGTGCACTGCGCAAGGCCATCTATGGCAAGGTTCACCTGACTACTGATACGTGGACCAGTAAGCACGGTCAGGGCCGTTATATCTCCATAACAGCACACTGGGTAAATGCAGAGGCGGCTGGGCCTGAGGCGGATAGCAGTTTGGCGCATGTCCTTCAACTACCGAGGATTGCAGGGCACTTCAGTTTGCCTCCTGTTGCTTCCTCCTCCTACTCAGCTTCCTCATCCTCTACCAGCTCCTCATCCGGTCAGCGTAACACCTTCACAACCAACTTCAGCACAGCCAGGGGTAAACGACAGCAGGCAGTTTTAAAACGTATGTGTTTGGGGGACAAACCACACACCGCGCAGGAGCTGTGGATGGGCCTTGAACAACAGACCGATGAGTGGTTTGTGCCAGTCAGCCTCAAGCCCGGCCTGGTGGTGTGCGATAATGGGCGAAATCTCGGAGCAGCTGTGGGACTAGCCGGTTTGACGCACATCCCTTGCCTGGCGCATGTGCTGAATTTGGTGGTGCAGAAATTCATTAAAAATTACCCCGACATGTCAGAGCTGCTGTATAAAGTGCGGGTCGTCTGTGTGCGCTTTCGGCGTTCTCACCCTGCTGCTGCTCGCCTGTCAGCGCTGCAGTGTAACTTCGGCCTTCCCGCTCACCGCCTCATGTGCGACGTGCCCACAAGGTGGAACTCCACCTTGCACATGCTGGCCAGACTGTGCGAGCAGCAGCAGGCGATAGTGGAGTTTCAGCTGCAGCACGCACTGGTGAGTCGCTCGGCAGAACAGCACCACTTCACCACCAATGACTGGGCCTCCATGCGAGACCTGTGTTTCTTGTTGCGCTGTTTCGAGTACTCCACCAACATGGCCAGTGCTGATAACGCCGTTCTCAGCGTTACTATCCCACTTCTATGCCTCCTTGAAAAAACGCTCCTAGAGATGATGGAAGAGGATGTAGCACAAGAGGAGGAGGAGGAAGAGGGATCATTTCGTAGGGTTTCCGGCCAGTCATTCCCAAGTGGCTCCCAGGGTGGGTTCCTGCACCCACAAACCCAAGGTACACAATTGTCCAGCCAGGGCACAGTTCTGGAGGATGAGGAGGTGGAGGATGAGGAGGAGGAGATGGAGGAGGAGGAACCATGTTCACAGCAGGGTGGCACCCAGACCAGCTCATGGCCATCACTGGTGCGTGGATGGGGGGATACAGAGGACACAGACGATACACCTCCCACAAAGGACAGCTTTTCGTTGCCTCTTGGCAGCCTGGCACACATGAGCGATTACATGCTGCAGTGTCTCCGCAACGACCGCCGAGTTGCCCACATTCTAACTTGTGCTGATTACTGGGTGGCCACGCTGCTGGATCCCCGTTACAAGGACAACATACCATCCTTAATTCCCTCACTGGAGCGTGATCGTAAGATGCGCAAGTACAAGCGCACGCTGGTAGACTCGCTGCTGGTGGCATTCCCACCTGACAGCGGGGGCACAGTGGAAGCACAAGGCGAAGGCAGAGGACGAGGAAGAAGTCGCCAACGCAGCTGGGGCACCGCCAGCACCTCAGAAGGCAGGGTTAGCATGGCCGAAATGTGGAAAAGCTTTGTCAGCACGCCACAACAACCAGCACCACCAGCTGATATGGAACGTCTTAGCAAGAGGCAGCATTTCACCAACATGGTGGAGCAGTATGTGTGCACACGCCTACACGTACTGAATGACGAGTCTGCCCCCTTCAACTTCTGGGTCTCCAAATTTGGCACATGGCCTGAGCTTGCCCTTTATGCCTTGGAGGTGCTGGCCTGCCGTCATTACAGACAAGCGCAGCCGCCTGTCCAAAGCCAATGTGGACAAGCTCACGTTCATTAAAATTAACCAGGCATGGATCCCTCAGGACTTGTCCGTACCTTGTCCAGAACCAGCCATTGTTATACTGCAGCGCAATTGCTCATGTTTGTATTTTGGCTATTTCACACTCTTTTGGAGTGTACTTTAATTCTAAAAAATAAAATTAAAACTAGAATTGAGCGGACTCCTGGATGTTCGGGTTCGACGAGTTCGGCCGAACTTGAAAAAAAAGTCAATGGGGACCCGAACTTATAGGCACTAAAATGGCTCTAAAATAGTCCTGTAAAGGGCTAGAGGGCTGCAAAAGGCATCAAAATGTGCTTAAGAGCATGGCAACTGCAAACAAATGTGGATAGGGAAATGACTTAAAATAACATAAAATACAGAAAAATTTAAAATAACAATCTGGATCTAGGAGTAGGAGGTTGAGGAGGCGGTGGATGTGTGGATGTGGCGGTGTAGGTTGACGTGGCGGTGTAGGTGGAAGCGGCGGTGAAGGAGGAATAGGTAGCCAACACTGATTTGTGTTATTTTTTATTTTTAAATTGGGGTATCTCCCAAAATATTGGGACATATAACAAAATAAAACAAAGAATAAGTGCACTTGAGTACAAGAATGGATGGTTGAGGCTGGTATAAATGTCTATTCTGCACAAGGTACGGACAAGTCCTGTGGGATCCATGCCTGGTTCATTTTAATAAACGTAAGCTTGTCCACATTGGCTGTAGCCTGTGATAATGCTCTCTGCCGTGCTAAACACACGTTCACACTATACACTGGCTACAGGGCAGGTCAGCACCTCAAAGGCTGACAAAGTTTTTCCACATTTGGGCCATGTTAACCCTGCCTTCTCAGGTGCTGGCGGTGGCCCAGCTGCGTTGGCGACCTCTTCCTCCTCCTCTGCCTTCGCCTTGTGCTTCCACTGTGCCCACGCTGTCAGGTGGGAATGCCATCAGCAGCGTGCGCTTGTCGCGCATCTTCCGATCAGTAACAGATGTTTTCACAAAATTTAGTTCCCTGTCAGCAATGCAAAGCAGGGGTTCATTCACGGCAAAAGGGGGTTCATGTCACCCAGCAATAGAACAGACGATTTTGAGAGATTTAGGCCCCTGTCACCGAGGCACAGCAGGGGTTCATACACGGCAAAAGGGGGTTCATGTCACCCAGCAATAAAACAGAGGATTTTGAGAGATTTAGGCCCCTGTCACCCAGGCACAGCAGGGGTTCATTCACAGCAAAAGGGGGTTCTTGTCACCCAGCATAAGAACAGAGTATTTTGAGAGATTTAGGCCCCTGTCACCCAGGCACAGCAGAGGTTCATTCACGGCAAAAGGGGGTTTATGTCACCCAGCAATAGAACAGAGGATTTTAAGAGATTTAGGCCCCTGTCACCCAGGCACAGCAGGGGTTCATTCACGGCAAAAGGGGGTTCATGTCACCCAGAAATAGAACAGAGGGTTTTGAGAGATTTAGGCCCCTGTCACCCAGGCACAGCAGGGGTTCATTCACGGCAAAAGGGGGTTCATGTCACCCAGAAATAGAAATAGAGGTTTTTGAGAGATTTAGGCCCCTGTCACCCAGGCACAGCAGGGGTTCATTCACGGCAAAAGGGGGTTCATGTCACCCAGCAATAGAACAGACGATTTTGAGAGATTTAGGCCCCTGTCACCCAGGAACAGCAGGGGTTCATTCACGGCAAAAGGGGGATTCATGTCACCCAGCAATAGAACAGAGGATTTTGAGAGATTTTGGCCCCTGTCACCCAGGCACAGCAGGGGTTCATTCACGGCAAAAGGGGGGTTCTTGTCTCCAAGCAATAGAACAGAGGATTTTGAGAGATTTAGGCCCCTATCATCCAGGCACAGCAGGGGTTCATTCAAGGCAAAAGGGGGTTTATGTCACCCAACAATAGAACAGAGGATTTTGAGAGATTTAGGCCCCTGTCACCCAGTCACAGCAGGGGTTGATTTACGGCAAAAGGGGGTTCATGTCACCCAGCAATAGATCAGACGATTTTGAGAGATTTAGGCCCCTGTCACCCAGGAACAGCAAGGGTCCATTCACGGCAAAAGGGGGTTTATGTCACCCAGCAATAGTACAGAGGATTTTGAGAGATTTAGGCCCCTGTCACCCAGGCACAGCAGGGGTTCATTCACGGCAAAAGGGGGTTCATGTCACCCAGCAATAGAACAGAGGATTTTAATAGATTTAGGCCCATGTCACCCAGGCATAGCAGGGTTTCATTCACAGCAAAAGGGGGTTCATGTCACCCAGCAATAGAACAGACGATTTTGAGAGATTTAGGCCCCTGTCACCCAGGCACAGCAGGGGTTTGTATACGGCAAAAATGGTAAAATGTCACCCGACAATTGAAAATAAGATTTTTTTCCATTTAGGGCACTAAAATTGGCACTTTTTTGCATTAAAATTGCTCTAAAATAGTCCTTGAAAAGACTAGAGGGATGTAAAAGGCAGTAAAATGTGCTTAAGAGCATGACAACTGCTCTGCAAACAAATGTGGATAGGGAAATAACTTAAAATGAAATAAAATAACTAAAAATTACAAAATATTAACCTGCAACTCAAAGAAGGAGGTGGATATGGAGTCGGAGGTTGAGGAAGCGGTGAATGTGGTGTTGTAGGTGGAGGCAACAATGGAGGAGGAGGAGGTAGACAACAATGTTTTTTTTTTTTTTTTATTGGGGTAGGTAGCCCCCAAAATATTGAGAAACAAAAATAAAGAAAACAAAGAATCATTGCACTTGACTTGAGTACAAGAATGTATATTTGATGGTGGTATAAATGTCTATTCTGCACAAGGTACAGACAAGTCTTGTGGGATCCAAGCCTGGTTCATTTTATGAACGTGAGCTTGTCCACGTTGGCTGTGGACAGGCGGCTGCGTCTGTCTGTAATGACGCCTCCTGCCGTGCTAAATACACGTTCAGAGAGTACTCTGGCTGCAGGGCAGGCCAGCACCTCCAAGGCATACAGGGCAAGCTCTGGCCATGTGGACAATTTGGAGACCCAGAAGTTGAATGGGGCAGAACCATCAGTCAGTACGTGTAGGCGTGTGCACAGGTACTGTTCCACCATGTTGTTCAAATGCTGCCTCCTGCTAACACGCTCCATATCAGCAGTTGGGGCCGGTTGTTGCGGCAAGGTGACAAAGCTTTTCCACATGTCGGCCATGCTAACCCTGCCTTCTGAGGTGCTGGCGCTGACACAGCTGCGTTGGCGACCTCTTCCTCCTCCCCTGTCTTCGCCTTGTGCTTCCACTTGTCCCCCGGCGTCAGTCGGGAATGCTCTCAGGAGCGCGTCTACCAGCGTGCGCCTGTAGTCGTGCATCTTCCGATCACGCTCCAGTGAGGGAATTAAGGACGGCACATTGTCTTTGTAACGGGGATCAAGCAGGGTGGCCACCCAGTAGTCAACACACATTAAAATGTGGGCAACTCTGCAGTCATTGCGCAGGCACTGCAGCATGTAGTCGCTCATGTGTGCCAGGCTGCCCAGAGGTAAGGACAAGCTGTCCTCTGTGGGAGGCGTATCGTCTGCGTCCTCCGTATCCCCCCAGCCACGCACCAGTGATGGGCCGGAGCTGCGTTGGATGCCATCCCCGCTGTGAACATGCTTCATCCACATCCTCCTCGTCATCCTCCTCCTCCTCGTCCTCCAGTAATGGGCCCTGGCTGGCCAAATTTGTACCTGGCCTCTGCTGTTGCAAAAATCTTCTTTCTGAGTCACTTCTTAATGACTGGCCTGAAAGTGTTAGAGATGACCCCTCTTCCTCCTCCTCGTCCTGGGCCCCATCCTCTTCCATCACCGCCCTAAGTGTTTTCTCAAGAAGACATAGAAGTGGTATTGTAACGATGATAACGGTGTCATCGCCACTGGCCATGTTGGTGTAGTACTCAAAACAGAGCAACAGGGCACACAGGTCTTGCATGGAGGCCCAGTCATTGGTGGTGAAGTGGTGCTGTTCCACAGTGCGACTCACCCGTGTGTGCTGCAGCTGAAACTCCACTATGGCCTGCTGCTGCTCGCACAGTCTGGCCAGCATGTGCAAGGTGGAGTTCCACCTGGTGGGCACGTCACATATGAGGCGGTGAGCGGAAAGGCCGAAGTTACACTGCAGCGCTGAATTTACGCTGTAGAGCAGACAGCCGAGCGGCGGCAGGATGAGAACGCCGGAAGCGCGCACAGACGACCCGCACTTTATGCAGCAGCTCAGACATGTCGGGGTAGTTGTGAATGAATTTCTGCACCACCAAATTCAGCACATGCTCCAGGCAAGAGATGTGCGTCAAACCGGCTAGTCCCAGAGCTGCAACGAGATTTCGCCCATTATCGCACACCACCAGGCCGGGCTTAAGGGTTAACTGGCAGCAACCACTCGTCGGTCTTTTGTTTTATACCCCGCCACAACTTCTGCGCAGTGTGGGGCCTGTCCCCCAAACACATTAGTTTCAGAACGAACTGCTGACGTTTACCCCTGGCTGTGCTGAAGTTGGTGGTGAAGGTCTGTCGCTGACCGGATGAGGAGTTGGTAGAACAGTAGGAGGAAGCCGAGTAGGAAGAGGAGGCAACAGGAGGCAAAGAATGATGCCCTGCGATCCTTGGCGGCGGAAGGACGTGCACCAAACAGCTCTCTGCCTGGGGCCCAGCCGCCACTACATTTACCCAGTGTGCAGTTAGGGAGATATAGTGTCCCTGGCCGTACTTACTGGTTCACGTATCTGTGGTTAGGTGGACCTTGCCACAGATGGCGTTGCGCACTGCACACTTAATTTTATCCGATACTTGGTTGTGCAGGGAGGGCACGGCTCTCCTGGAGAAGTAGTGGTGGCTGGGAACGACGTATTGTGGGACAGCCAGCGACATGAGCTGTTTGAAGCTGTCCGTCTCCACCAGCCTGAATGACAGCATTTCAAAGGCCAGCAGTTTAGAAATGCTGGCATTCAGGGCCAGGGATCGAGGGTGGCTAGGTGGGAATTTACACTTTCTCTCAAAGGTTTGTGAGATGGAGAGCTGAACGCTTCCGTGTGACATGATGGAGATGCTTGGTGACGGAGGTGGTGTTGTTGGTGGCACCTCCTCTGTTTGCTGGGCGGCAGGTGCCAATGTTCCTCCAGAGGCGTAGGAAGAGGGCGAGGCAGCAGCAGAAGAGGGAGCAGGAGGGGCCCTTTCTTGGTTTTGAAGGTGCTTACTCCACTGCAGCCCGTGTCTCGCATGTAGATGCCTGGTAATGCAGGTTGTGCTAAGGTTCAGAACGTTAATGCCTCGCTTCAGGCTCTGATGGCACAGCGTGCAAACTACTCGGGTCTTGTCGTCAGCACATTGTGTGAAGAAGTGCCATGCCAGGGAACTCCTTGAAGCTGCCTTTGGTGTGCTCGGTCCCAGGTGACGGTGGCCAGTAGCAGGCAAACTGTTTTGGCAACGGCTGCTTTTGCACCCTGCTCCCGCTTTTGCTACGCTGTTGGCTCGGTCTCACCACTGCCTCTTCCTCCGAACTCTGAAAGTCAGTGGCACGACCTTCATTCCATGTGGGGTCTAGGACCTCATCATCCCCTGCATCGTCTTCCACCAAGTCTTCCTCCCTGACCTCCTTTTCGGTCTGCACACTGCATAAAGGCGACGTAGTTGGCACCTGTGTTTCATCATCATCAGAGACGTGCTGAGGTGGTATTCCCATGTCCTCATCAGGAAACATAAGTGGCTGTGCGTCAGTGCATTCTATGTCTTCCACCCCTGGGGAAGGGCTAGGTGGATGCCCTTGGGAAACCCTGCCAGCAGAGTCTTCAAACAGCATAAGAGACTGCTGCATGACTTGAGACACAGACAGGTTCCCCGTTATGCACGGGGGTGATGTGACAGACTGATGGGCATGGGTTTCAGGCGCCACCTGTGCGTTTTCTGCAGAAGACTGGGTGGGAGATAATGTGAACGTGTTGGATCTACTGTCGGCCACCAAATTTACTAGCGCCTGTACTTGCTCAGGCCTTACCATCCTTAGAACGGCATTAGGCCCGACCAAATACACCACCACCACGACCATGACCGCGTCTCTTATTAGATGTTTGCCTCATAGTTAGCGTTTTCAAAGCAAAGTAAAAAGTGGTTAAGTCTGTTAAAAATAATTAACCGCCAATAAAAACCCTGATGTAGGGTATTGCACTAAAAAAAAATTTTGGAACTCTATATGACAGCGGTATTTGTGGCCTAAATGTGACACTCACTTATGCACGTCTTATCCCAGATGAGCAGTATATCAGAGGGTTTTTTCACCCCAGTAACCAAAAAGCAGTATTTCTGGCCTAAATGTGACAGTCACTTATGCTTGTCTAATCCCAGATGTGCAGTATATTAGAGGGTTTTTTCACCCTAGTAAGCAAAAAGATGTATTTCTGGCCTAAATGTGACATTCACTTATGCACGTGTAATCCCAGATGTGCAGTATATTAGAGGGTTTTTTCACCCCAGTAACCAAAAAGCCGTATTTCTGGACTAAATGTGACAGTCACTTATGCATGTGTAATCCCAGATGTGCAGTATATTAGAGGGTTTTTTCACCCCAGTAACCAAAAAGCCGTATTTCTGGCCTAAATGTGACAGTTACTTATGCTTGTCTAATCCCAGATGTGCAGTGTATTAAAGGGTTTTTTCACCCCAGTAACCAAAAAGCTGTATTTCTGGCCTAAATGTGACAGTCACTTATGCTTGTCTAATCCCAGATGTGCATTATATTAGAGGGTTTTTTCACCCCAGTAACCAAAAAGCTGTATTTCTGGCCTAAATGTGACAGTCACTTATGCACGTGTAATCCCAGATGTGCAATATATTAGAGGGTTTTTTCACCACAGTATGCCAAAGCCGTATTTCTGGCCTAAATGTGACAGTCACTTATGCTTGTCTAATCCCAGATGTGCAGTATATTAGAGGGTTTTTTCACCCTAGTAAGCAAAAAGATGTATTTCTGGCGTAAATGTGACAGTCACTTATGCAAGTCTTATCCCAGATGTGCAGTATATTAGAGGGTTTTTTCACCCCAGTAACCAAAAAGACGTATTTCTGGCCTAAATGTGACAGTCACTTATGCTTGTCTAATCCCAGATGTGCAGTATATTAGAGGTTTTTTTTTTTACCCCAGTAAGCAAAAAGATGTATTTCTGGCGTAAATGTGACAGTCACTTATGCAAGTCTTATCCCAGATGTGCAGTATATTAGAGGGGTTTTTTCACCCCAGTAACCAAAAAGCCGTATTTCTGGCCTAAATGTGACAGTCACTTATGCATGTGTAATCCCAAATGTGCAGTATATTAGAGGGTTTTTTCACCCCAGTAACCAAAAAGCCGTATTTCTGGCCAAAATGTGACAGTCACTTATGCTTGTCTAATCCCAGATGTGCAGTATATTAGAGGGTTTTTTCACCCCAGTAAGCAAAAAGATGTATTTCTGGCGTAAATGTGACAGTCACTTATGCACGTCTTATCCCAGATGTGCAGTATATTACAGGGTTTTTTCACCCCAGTAACCAAAAAGCCGTATTTCTGGCCTAAATGTGACAGTCACTTATGCTTGTCTAATCCCAGATGTACAGTATATTAGAGGGTTTTTTCATCCCAGTAACCAAAAAGCTGTATTTCTGGACTAAATGTGACAGTACTTATGCTTGTCTAATCCCAGATGTGCAGTATATTAGAGGGTTTTTTCACCCCAGTAACCAAAAAGCTGTATTTCTGGCCTAAATGTGACAGTCACTTATGCTTGTCTAATCCCAGATGTGTAGTATATTAGAGGGTTTTTTCACCCCAGTAACCAAAAAGCCGTATTTCTGGCCTAAATGTGACAGTCACTTATGCAAGTGTAATCCCAGATGTGCAATATATTAGAGGGTTTTTTCACCACAGTATGCCAAAGCAGTATTTCTGGCCTAAATGTGACAGTCACTTATGCTTGTCTAATCCCAGATGTGTAGTATATTAGAGTTTTGTTTTTTTTACCCCAGTAACCAAAAAGCCGTATTTCTGGCCTAAATGTGACAGTCACTTATGCTTGTCTAATCCCAGATGTGCAGTATATTAGAGGGTTTTTTCACCCCAGTAAGCAAAAAGATGTATTTCTGGCCTAAATGTGACAATCACTTATGCACGTGTAATCCCAGATGTACACTATATTTAACAGATGTATTTTTTTAACCCCAGTAAGCAAAAATCTGTATTTCTGGACTTTCAGACATGAAGATAGCCTGTGCTGGTGCACTATCGTTGCATAAAATGGCTGACGATTATGTATTGATATTGACTAATTGAAGAAAAAAAAGTTCGTTTTCAGAAGTAGTTGGCTCAGGGCAGGCTTAAAAAAATTGTGCACTGTACCCACAAAACACATTTGCTATAGATCGCTGAGTACAAAAAACAGTTTTTGATAAGATTTCTCCCTGATCTCTCCCTCATAGCAGCTGCAGCCTCTCCCTACACTAATCCGAGCAGAGTGACGGGCGGCGCTACGTGACTCCAGCTTAAATAGAGGCTGGGTCACATGCTGCCATTGGCCAATCACAGCCATGCCAATAGTAGGCATGGCTGTGATGGCCTTTTGGGGCAAGTAGTATGACCCTTGTTGATTGGCCGCTTTGCAGCCTTTCAAAAAGCGCCATAAAAATCGCCGAACACCGAACCCAAACTTTTAAGTAAATGTTCGGGTTCGGTTGCCGAAAACCCTAAAGTTCGGTACGAACCCGAACTTTACAGTTCGGGTTCGCTCAACTCTAATTAAAACCAAAAACCTGTGTTGGCTACCTTGTCCTCCTCCACAGCCGCTTCCACCTACACCGCTATGTTCACCGCCTCCTCAAACTCCAACCCATATGGAACTCCACCTCATAAATCAAATTTTTTTTTTATTTGGACGTATTTTATTTTATATTATTTCACTACTTTGTCATTTACATTTTCGGGTGAAATTCACAAATTTCCGGGAGTATAGTACCACTGCTATACCTAGTAGACCGGTTAAAAAATAAATAAATTGTCATATACATTTTCGGGTGAAATACACCAAATTTTGGGTGTATAGTACCACTGCTATACCTAGTAGACAGGTTTAAAAAAAAAATTGTCAGTTACATTTTTTGGTGAAATTCACCAATTTTTGGGTGTAATATTCCCCTCCTCTACCTAGTTGACAGCTTAATAAATTTCCAAAAATTTTCTGTTACATTCTTGGGTTGACATTATACAGTTTTAGACGTGAATAAACACCTGCTATGCATAAGTAACAGGGATTTTTTTAAAATATATTATTCAGTAATTAATGCACGCCACATCCTTTCATTCAATGCTTAAACTTTGAAAAGTTTTCACAATTTAACGCTTTAATAATATCTCCCATATTTCAACTCTATAATTTTAATTTAAAAAAAAATGAATCCTCCCTTGGATGTGGTCTCTCTTTCTCACGCTCCCTCTTTGGCCTGGAACCCTGATTCTCCGCCACCCGTGATTACCAAGTTGATAGAGCAGATATCAAATTGGATCGAGAACATCACGGGGACGTGCGACATGGTGGGGCAGTAAGTGTGCACACGCCTACACGAACTGACTGACAGGGGTCAGCACTAGAGTTGAGCGAACACCTGGATGTTCGGGTTCGGCAGGTTCGGCCGAACTTGAAAAAAAAGTTTGGGTTCGGGACCCGAACTTGACCCGAACTTGACCCTGAACCCGAACCCCATTGAAGTCAATGGGGACCCGAACTTTTGGCCACTAAAATTGCTCTAAAATAGTCCTGGAAAGGGCTAGAGGGCTGCAAAAGGCATCAAAATGTGCTTAAGAGCATGGCAATTGTTCTGCAAACAAATGTGGATAGGGAAATGACTTAAAATAACATAAAATGCAGAAAAATAAAAAATAAAAATCTGGATCTATGAGTAGGAGGTTGAGGAGGAGGTGGATGGGTGGATGTGGCGGTGTAGGTTAACGTGGCGGTGTAGGTGGAAGCGGCGGTGAAGGAGGAATAGGTAGCCAACACTTATTTGTGTTGTTTTTTATTTTTAAATTGGGGTATCCCCCAAAATATTGGGACATATAACAAAATAAAACAAAGAATAATTGCACTTGAGTACAAGAATGGATGGTTGAGGCTGGTATAAATGTCTATTCTGCACAAGGTACGGACAAGTCCTGTGGGGTCCATGCCTGGTTCATTTTAATAAACGTAAGCTTGTCCACATTGGCTGCGGCCTGTGATAATGCTCTCTGACGTGCTAAACAGCAGCGCGAGTTTAGTGTTTGTTTTGGAGCCGTGCTGGATCCGCGTCTCATCAGGTGCACTAGGTGGGGTCATTAGTTTAAATAGCACACCATCCCAGTGCTCTGAGCGGATTATAGGAATCACTGTGGTCTTGGAAGCTAGGAAGGAAGGTTGTCTGTTCCAGCTCTGAAAGATAAGTGTGGTTTTAAGTTAGGTTGTTTTGTGTCATCTCTCCCGTCCAGGTTTTGTGCGAGCAGGCTGCTCCTGTTTCCCCTCTTCACCATCTCAGGGAATTTAGGGAGTTTCAGCCCAGGCACGGGGACACATCATACCTACCACCAAGGTCTGCATGTGGGCTGAGCAGTGCAGGGAAAGAGGTCAGGGAATAGCTAGGAGGTGACCCTTCCCCTGTCTCTCGCCCAGAGCCTGGTTGGTGGTTTATCTGTAAGTCTGAGTACACATCCGCCGTGACAGCAATAGAACAGACAATTTTGATAGATTTAGGCCCATGTCAACCAGGCACAGCAGGGGTTCATTCACGGTAAACTGGGGTTCATGTCACCCAGCAATAGAACAGACGATTTTGAGAGATTTAGGCCCCTGTCAACCAGGCACAGCAGGGGTTCATTCACGGCAAAAGGGGGTTCATGTCACCCAGCAATAGAACAGACGATTTTGAAAGATTTAGGCCCCTGTCACCCAGGCACAGCAGGGGTTCATTAACGGGAAAAGGGGGTTCATGTCACCCTGCAATAGAACAGAGGATTTTGAGAGATTTAGGCCCATGACAACCAGGCACAGCAGGGGTTCATTCACTGTAAAAGGGGGTTCATGTCACCCAGCAATAGAACAGACGATTTTAAGAGATTTAGGCCCATGTCAACCAGGCACAGCAGGGGTTCATTCACGGCAAAAGGGGGTTCATGTCACCCAACAATAGAACAGACGATTTTGAGAGATTTAGGCCCCTGTCACCCAGGAACAGCAGGGGTTCATTCACGGCAAAAGGGGGTTCATGTCACCCAGCAATAGAACAGACGATTTTGATAGATTTAAGCCCATGTCAACCAGGCACAGCAGGGGTTCATTCACGGCAAAAGGGGGTTCAAGTCACCCAGCAATAGAACAGACGATTTTGAGAGATTTAGGCCGCTGTTAGCTAGGCACAGCAGTGGTTTGTATATGCCAAAAATGGTAAAATGTCACCCGACAATTGAAAATAAGATTTTTTTCAATTTAGGGCACTAAAATTGGCACTTTTTTGCATTAAAATGGCTCTAAAATAGTCCTTGAAAAGGCTAGAGGGATTTAAAAGGCAGTAAAATGTGCTTAAGAGAATGGCAACTGCTCTGCAAACAAATGTGGATAGGCAAATAACTTAAAATAAAATAAAATAACTAAAAATTACAAAATATTAACCTGCAATTTAGAGAAGGAGGTGGATATGGAGTCGGAGGTTGAGGAGGCGGTGAATGTGGTGTTGTAGGTGGAGGCATCAATAAAGGAGGAGGAGTCAGCCAACAATGTTTATTTTTTATTTTTTATTGGGTTAGGTAGCCCCCAAAATATTGGGACAAATTAAAAAAAAGAAAACAAAGAATCATTGCACTTGACTTGAGTACAAGAATGTATGTTTGATGGTGGTATAAATGTCTTGTGGGATCCAAGACTGGTTAATTTTAATGAACGTGAGCTTGTCCGCGTTGGCTGTGGACAGGCGGCTGCGTCTGTCTGTAATGACGCCTCCTGCCGTGCTAAATACACGTTCAGATATTACACTGGCTGCAGGGCAGGCCAGCACCTCCAAGGCATACAGGGCAAGTTCTGTCCGTGTGGACAATTTGGAGACCCAGAAGTTGAATGGGGCAGAACCATCAGTCAGTACGTGTAGGCGTGTGCACAGGTACTGTTCCACCATGTTGTTCAAATGCTGCCTCCTGCTAACACGCTCCATATCAGCAGTTGGGGCCGGTTGTTGCAGAGAGGTGACAAAGCTTTTCCACATGTCGGCCATGCTAACCCTGCCTTCTGAGGTGCTGCGTTCTGAAACAGCTGCGTTGGCGACCTCTTCCTCCTCCCCTGCCTTCGCCTTGTGCTTCCACTTGTCTCCCGGCGTCAGTCGGGAATGCTCTTAGGAGCGCGTCTACCAGCGTGCGCCTGTAGTCGCGCATCTTCCTATCACGCTCCAGTGAGGGAATTAAGGACAGCACATTGTCTTTGTAATGGGGATCCAGCAGGGTGGCCACCCAGTAGTCAGCACACGTTAAAATGTGGGCAACTCTGCAGTCGTTGCGCAGGCACTGCAGCATGTAGTCGCTCATGTGTGCCAGGCTGCCCAGAGGTAAGGACAAGCTGTCCTCTGTGGGAGGCGTATCGTCTGCGTCATCCGTTTCCCCCCAGCCACGCACCAGTGATGGGCCCGAGCTGCGTTAGATGCCACCCCGCTGTGAACATGCTTCATCCCCATCCTCCTCATCCTCCTCCTCCTCGTCCTCCAGTAGTGGGCCCTGGCTGGCCAAATTTGTACCTAACCTCTGCTGTTGCAAAAATCCTCTTTCTGAGCCACTTCTAAAAGACTGGCCTGAAAGTTTTAGAGATGACCCCTCTTCCTCCTCCTCGTCCTGGTCCACATCCTCTTCCATCATCGCCCTAAGTGTCTTCTCAAGGAGACATAGAAGTGGTATTGTAAGGCTGATAACGGCGTCTTCGCCACTGGCCATGTTGGTGGAGTACTCGAAACAGCGCAACAGGGCACTTCGATCTCGCATGAAGGCCCAGTCATTGGTGGTGAAGTGGTGCTGTACCTCAGTGCGACTCACCCCCTGCTTGCTGCAGCTGAAACTCCACTATGGCCTGCTGCTGCTCACACAGTTCCACTTGGTGGGCACCTGGTGGGCACGTCGCATATGAGGCGTTGAGCGGGAAGGCCGAAGTTACGCTGTAGAGCAGACAGCCGAGCGGCGGCAGGATGAGAATGCCGGAAGCGCGCACAGACGGCCCACACTTTATGCAGCAGCTCTGACATGTCGGGGTAGTTGTGAATGAATTTCTGCACCACCAAATTCAGCACATGCGCCAGGCAAGGGATGTGTGTCAAACCGGCTAGTCCCAGAGATGCAACGAGATTTCGCCCATTATCGCACACCACCAGGCCAGGCTTGAGGCTCACTGGCAGCAACCACTCGTCGGTCTGTTGTTCTATACCCCGCCACAACTCCTGCGCGGTGTGGGGCCTGTCCCCCAAACACATCACTTTCAGAACGGCCTGCTGATGTTTACCCCTGGCTGTGCTGAAGTTGGTAGAAAAGGTCTGTCGCTGACCGGATGAGGAGGTGGTAGCAGAGGAGGAGGAAGCCGAGTAGGAAGAGGAGGCAACAGGAGGCAAAGAATGATGTCCTGCGATCCTTGGCGGCGGAAGGACGTGTGCCAAACAGCTCTCCGCCTGGGGCCCAGCCGCCACTACATTTACCCAGTGTGCAGTTATGGAGATATAGTGTCCCTGGCCGTGCTTACTGGTCCACGTATCTGTGGTTAGGTGGACCTTGCCACAGATGGCATTGCACAGTGCACACTTGATTTTATCTGATACTTGGTTGTGCAGGGAGGGCACAGCTCTCTTGGAGAAGTAGTGGCGGCTGGGAACGACGTACTGTGGGACAGCAAGTGACATGAGCTGTTTGAAGCTGTCCGTCTCCACCAGCCTGAATGACAGCAATTCAAAGGTAAGTAGTTTAGAAATGCTGGCATTCAGGGCCAGGGATCGAGGGTGGCTAGGTGGGAATTTATGCTTTCTCTCAAAGGTTTGTGAGATGGAGAGCTGAACGCTTCCGTGTGACATGGTGGAGATGCTTGGTGACGGAGGTGGTGTTGTTGGTGGCACATCCTCTGTTTGCTGGGCGGCAGGTGCCAACGTTCCTCCAGAGGCGGAGGAAGAGGCCGAGGCAGCAGCAGAAGAGGGAGCAGGAGGGGCCTGAGCCCTTTCTTGGTTTTGAAGATGCTTACTCCACTGCAGCCCGTGTCTCGCATGTAGATGCCTGGTCATGCAGGTTGTGCTAAGGTTCAGAACGTTAATGCCTCACTTCAGGCTCTGTGGCACAGCGTGCAAACCAATCGGGTCTTGTCGCCAGCACATTGTGTGAAGAAGTGCCATGCCAGGGATCTCCTTGATGCTGCCTTTGGTGTGCTCGGTCCCAGGTGGCGATGGCCAGTAGCAGGCGAACAGTTTTGGCGATGGCTGCTCTGCTTTTGCATCCTGCTCCCGCTTTTGCTACGTTGTTGGCTCGGTCTCTCCACTGCCTCTTCCTCCGAACTCTGAAAGCCAGTGGCACGACCTTCATTCCATGTGGGGTCTAGGACCTCATCGTCCCCTGCATTGTCTTCCACCCAGTCTTTCTCCCTGACCTACTTTTCGGTCTGCACACTGCAGAAAGGCGTCGTAATTGGCACCTGTGTTTCGTCATCATCAGCGACGTGCTGAGGTGGTATTCCCATGTCCTCATCAGGAAACATAAGTTGTTGTGCGTCAGTGCATTCTATGTCTTCCACCCCTGGGGAAGGGCTAGGTGGATGCCCTTGGGAAACCCTGCCAGCAGAGTCTTCAAACAGCATAAGAGACTGCTGCATGACTTGAGGCTCAGATAGGTTCCCCGATATGCACAGGGTTGATGTGACAGACTGATGGGCATGGGTATCAGGCGCCACCTGTGCGCTTTCTGCAGAAGACTGGTTGGGAGATAATGTGAACGTGCTGGATCCACTGTGGGCCACCTAATTGACTAGCGCCTGTACTTGCTCAGGCCTTACCATCATTAGAACGGCATTAGGCCCGACCAAATATCGCTGTAGATTCTGGCGGCTACTGGGACCTGAGGTAGTAGGTTCATTAGGACATGTAGCTGAGGCAGAATGGCCACGTCCTCTCCCTGCACCAGAGGGTCCACCAATACCACCACTGCGACCATGACCTCGTTCCTTATTAGATGTTTGCCTCATAGTTAGCGTTCACAAAGCAAAGTAAAAATTGGTTAAGTATGTTAAAAATAATTAACCGCCAATATAAACCCTGATGTAGGGTATTGCACTAAAAAATTTTTTTTAACTCTATATGACAGCAGTATTTGTGGCCTAAATGTGACTGTATTCGATGTACGTTAAATTCAAAATGAGCAGTATATGAACACACGATTTATTTAAACCGCAGTAAACGTATGCCCGTATTTGTGGCCTAAATGTGACTGTCACCTATGCACATGTAATCAAAGATGACCAGTATATGAACAAACGGTTTATTTCAACCGCAGTAAACAAATGGCCGAATTTTGGCCTAAATGTGACTGTATTCTATGTACGTTAAATTCAAAATGAGCAGTATATGAACAGACGGTTTTCTTCAACAGCAGTAAACGAATGGTCGTATTTGTGGCCTAAATGTGACTGTCACCTATGCACGTGTAATCAAAGATGACCAGTATATGAACACGCTGTTTATTTTAACCGCAGTAAACGAATGCCCGTATTAGTGGCCTAAATTTGACTGTATTCTATGTATGTTAAATTCAAAATGAGCAGTATATGAACACACGGTTTATTTAAACCGCAATAGACGAATGGCCATATTTGTGGCCTAAATGTGACTGTATTCTATGTACGTTAAATTCAAAATGAGCAGTATATGAACACACGGTTTATTTCAACCGCAGTAAACTAATGGCCGTATTTGTCGCCTAAATGTGACTGTCACCTATGCACGTGTAATCAAAGATGACCAGTATATGAACACACGGTTTATTTCAAGCGCAGTAAACAAATGGCCGTATTTGTGGCCAAAATGTGACTGTATTCTATGTATGTTAAATTCAAAATGAGCAGTATATGAACACACTGTTTATTTCAACCGCAGAAAACAAATGGCCGTATTTGTGGTCAAAATGTGACTGTATTCTATGTACAAGGAAAAGAGTATCTGTGGATCACTCCAGCTGGACAATGTGGAACAGGTGCTCTTGGTCTGAGTGGCCCACCCAGCCACTGAAGACAATGGAAAACTATGTAAAGATAGACCAGGAACTCTATATATGTGACCAACAGACGAGATATTTATTATAAAATCAGTTATCTAAAATTGCATAAAATAACAGCATACAGTATCAGCATAAAAATGTAACACTAAAATTTCAATGGTAGCAATCAAACATATATAGTATCAAAATAGCAGCAGTAAATAGAAAATAGCAGCAGTTAGCAGCAATAAATGTGATTTAAAGTCCATCCACATAACCCACAGATACAGATCGTATATTCCTCTTTAACTGCAGCAGAGGATATGGCACTAGTTAGAGGCCAGATATAAGAAATATCAAAGTCTTTTCTCAAAATAAATTTCCCACATTCCGGGTCAAGGTATCTTATGTCTTTTATAGTTCCACTCCTGGCTAATTTTGTTTGCGCATATATAGGTCCCCAGTCTTTGTAATATCATGGAGAGAGAAAAAGGTACAATGCGGTAAACAAGGTGGCGTCCCACCTAGTTGTAATTACTCATTCAGTGTTACCTTGCTCTTATTCCTCTCCCGTTTCTGAATGGGCAAAACTCCCATGGAAAATTACATAGTTGACGCAGAGTTGGGTTTTAATCCATAAAGGGCATAAATCACCTAACAATCCTAATGGGCATTCAGAAACGGGAGAGGAATAAGAGCAAGGTAACACTGAATGAGTAATTACAACTAGGTGGGACGCCACCATGTTTACCGCATTGTACCTTTTTCTACCAAATTTTTTCTACCAGATTCTACCAGATTTTTCGAAATGGGAGATGGTTAAAAAAAACGCTGGCTCCCTCCCCTTTGTTTGAATCCATGCCACGCTCACTGCGTCTGCGCCGTGCAATTTACTCTCACACCCGATATGAGTGGTATTTTCTGTAGTTCTCTCTTATCAGTTTAATCCTTGTTACGTTCCCAATCTGGGGTCCATTTATTAAATAGAATTTTTTTTTATCTGCAAGGTATTTGTGAGTGAGTGACACCCTGTAACGGTATGAGTGGTGGGCTAGCCAGTGGCCACAGTACAGTCTGTGTGGGCCAGACACACACTGGCTTGCAACTGGGATTATATCACAGAAAAATATTAAATTTATTTTTTTTTATCTGCAAGGTATTTGTGAGTGAGTGACACCTTGTATAGGTATGAGTGGTGGGCTAGCCAGTGGCCACAGTACAGTCTGTGTGGGCCAGACACACACTGGCTTGCAACTGGGATCATATCACAGAAAAATTTAAAATTGAATTTTTTTTATCTGCAAGGTATTTGTGAGTGAGTGACACCCTGTAATGGTATGAGTGGTGGGCTAGCCAGTGGCCACAGTACAGTCTATGGGCCAGACACACACTGGCTTGCAACTGGGATTATATCACAGAAAAAAATTAAATTGATTTTTTTTTATCTAAAAGGTATGTGTGAGTGACACCCTGTATGAATGCTGTGCACACAGTACTGTCTGTAGGCCAGACAGTCACTCACTGGCTTGCAACTGCTATTATATCACAGAGAAATAATAAATTGCATTTTTTTTATCTGCAAGGTATTTTCTGTCACACCCTGTATGAATGGTGTGCACACAGTACTGTCTTTGACTGAGCCTGCAGCCTCTCACACAACACGGGCAGGCAACTGCAATATATATAAATATAAAAAAATATAAAAAAAAGCAGACTGATGGACACTCACTGCCCTAGCTAACGCTTTCCCTATTAGATCAGCAGCAGCAGCAGCAGCACTGTCCCTCCTCTCACTATGAATGCAGCTACCGAATGAATCTAAAATGGATGCTGTCTAGGAGGTGGGAGGGTCTGGGAGGGAGGGTCTGCTGCTGATTGGCTGGAATGTGTCTGCTGACTGTGAGGTACAGGGTCAAAGTTTACTCAATGATGATGTATAGGGGGCGGACCGAACATCGCATATGTTCACCGGGAACTATTCGCCGGCAAACTATTCGGGACATCTCTACCAGTATATGAAAAAAATAAATAATTAAGCACAGTCAGCAAAAAAGCTGTATTTCTGGACTAGCAGACATGCAGATAGATAGTGCTGCACCAGCATGTCTGCATAAAATGGCTGCCGATTAGGTATTCATAGTGACGAACTGAAGTAAAAAAAAAATGCGTTTTCAACAGAAGTTGCCTCAGTGCAGGCTTAAAAAAACTGTGTACTGCACCCACAAAACACATTGGATTGAGATCTCTGAGTTATAAGGCAGTTCTTCTTAGTATTTATACCTGATCTGTCCCTGACAGCAGCAGCATCCTCTCCCTACACTAAGAATAGCAGAGTGACGTGCAGCACTACGTGACTCAGCCTTATATAGAGGCTGGGTCACATGCTCTATATAAATCTCCGAACACCGAACACGAACACAAACTTTTACGTAAATGTTCGGGTTCAGGTCCGGGTCCAAAAAAAGCTAAAGTTCGGTACGAACCCGAACTTTACAGTTTGGGTTCGCTCAACTCTAGTCATCACGTGCAACTTCTGGGTCTCCAAATTGGACACATGGCCTGAGCTTGCCCTTTACCCCTTGGAGGTGCTGGCCTGCCCTACAGCCAGTGTATTGTCTGAACGTGTGTTTAGCACGACTGTAGGGGGTTATCACAGGTTATATTTCCCAATGTTTTGGGGTGTACCCTAATTTAAAAAAAATATAAATAAATTTAAAACCAAAAAGCAGTGTAGGCTACCTTCTCATCCTCCACCGCCGCTTCCACATACACCGCCACATCCACCGCTTCCTCAACCTCCTACTCCATATGGACCTCGTCCTCCTAGATCAAGATTATTATTTTTCATTTTTACGTATTTTATGTTATTTAAAGTCATTTCCCTATCCACATTTGGTTGAAGAGCACTTGCCATGCTCTTAACCACATTTTGATGCCATTTGCAGCCCTCTAGACCTTTCCATGACATTTTTACAGCCATTTTAGTACTCAAAAGTTCGGGTCCCTATTGACTTCATTGGGGTTCAGGTTTGGGGTCAAGTTCTGGTCCCGAACTCGAACTTTTTTGTGAAGTTCGGCCGAACCCGTCCGCTCAACTCTAATCATGGGTACTGATTTTAAAAAATCTAGAATATTCGCTATTACGAAGATATAGCACTATATTCTATATATTCGCGAATTCTCGAAGTGCAATAATCGCAATAAAAATTTGCAATTAGAATATTCGCGATCAACACTAGTTGACAGCACAGGCTGCAGATGGCAACACTATTGTCACCACCACTGACATTAGAGATCTCGAAGTTGGCAGCAACAGTGGGGACCACCCTCCTTGGGCTGATCTGGGTACTGTCGTCAGACCACTGGGTGGCGGCTGTTGTTACCTCCTCTTCCTCATCCGATGCCAAGAATGGCTGCACATCGGTAAGGTCTGTGAATGGATGAGAAAATAATTCCTCTGACTCGAGTAGAGGGGCTATGGTGGTGGTGGTGTCTTTGGGGCTGCACACAGCAGAGAGTGAGGAGGGTGTAGATGCAGAGGATGAGGAGGGTGCAGAAGCGGAAGGCTGAGTGAGCCACTCAACCAACTCTGGTGCGTCCTTTGACGTAATCGCACGCACCTTCTCCAACTTCCTACTTAGGCTCCGGCCTGGTGCACCTGCCCGAACCCTACAACCCCTACGGAATTGCCTGCCTCTTCCTCTGCCTGTCATTTTCAAAATGACCCTGTGCCAAAGTCCCTAGAGAAGAGCAGAATTTGTGGAAGCAGGTATATCGCACCCCTCAATCAGTATTTTGTTGAAGCAGGTATATAGAGCCCCTTAATCAATATTTGGTGGAAGCAGTTATATCGCACCCCTGAATCTGTATTTTGCGGAAGCAGGTATATCAAACCCCTTAATCAGTATTTTGTGGAAGCAGGTATATCACAGGCTTTAATCAAAATTTGCTGGAAGCAGGCATATTAATCCACTTAATCATTATTTTGTGGAAGCAGGTATATAGAACCGCTTAATCAATATTTGGTGGAAACCTGTATATCGCACCCCTCAATCTATAATTTGTGGAAGCAGGTATATTAAACCCCTTAATCAGTATTTTGTGGAAGCAGGTATATTGCCCCCTCAATCAGTATTTTGTGGAAGCAGGTATATCAAACCTCTTAATCAGTATTTTGTGAAAGCGGGTGTATCGCAGGCCTCAATCAATATTTGGTGGAAGTAGGTATATCAATCCCCTTAATCAGTATTTTATGGAAGCAGGTGTATCGCAGGCCTCAATCAATATTTGGTAGAAACAGGTATATCGATCCCCTTAATCAGTATTTAGTGGAAGCAGGTTTATCGCAAATCCTTCCCCTTAATCAGTATTTTGTGGCAGCAGGTGTATCGAAGGCCTCAATCAATATTTGGTGGAAGCAGGTATATCAATCCCCTCAATCAGTATTTTGTGGAAGCAGGTATATAGAACCCCTTAATCAATATTTGGTGGAAGCAAGTATATCTCACCCCTCAATCAGTATTTTGTGGAATCAGGTATATCAAACCCCTTAATCAGTATTTTGTGAAAGCAGTTATATTGCACCCCCCAATTAGTGATTTGTGGAAGCAGGTATATCAAACCCCTTAATCAGTATTTTGTGGAAGCATTTGTATGGCAGGACTCAATCAATATTTGGTGGAAGCAGGTATATCAAACCCCTTAATCATTTCTTTGTGGAAGCTGGTATATCGCAACCTTTAATCAATATTTTGCGGAAATGAAGTATATAGAACTCCTTAATCAATATTTGGTGGAAACAGGTATATCGTATCCCTAAATCTGTATTTTGTGAAAGCAGGTATATCAAACTCCTTAATCAATATTTTGTGGAAGCAGGTATATCGCAGGCCTTAATCATTATTTGGGAAAGGCAGGTATATCGATCCCTTAATCAGTATTTTGTGGAAGCAGGTTTATCGCAGGCCTCAATCAATATTTGGTGGAAACAGGTATATCATTCCCCTTAATCAGTATTTTGTGGAAGCAGGTGTATCGTAGGCCTCAATCAATATTTGGTGGAAGCAGGTATATCAATCCCCTTAATCAGTAATTTGTGGAATCAGGTATATAGAACCCCTCAATCAGTATTTTGTGGAAGCAGGCATATCAAACCCCTTAATCAGTATTTTGTGGAAGCAGGTATATTGCACCCCTCAATTAGTATTTCGCAGAAGCAGGAATATCAAACCCCTTAATCAATATTTTGTGGAAGCAGGTGTATGGCAGGCCTCAATCAATATTTGGTAGAAGCAAGTATATCAATCCCCTTAATCAGTAATTTGTGGAAGCAGGTGTATCGCAGGCCTCAATCAGTATTTGGTGGAAGCAGGTATATCAAACCCAATAATCATTTTATTGTGGAAGCAGGAATATTGCACCCCTCAATCAATATTTTGTGAAAGCAGGTATATAGAACCCCTTAATTAGTATTTTATGGAAGAAGGGATATCGCACCCCTCAATCAGTATTTTTTGGAAGCAGTTATATAGAACCCCTCAATCAATATTTGGTGGAAGCAGGTATATCGCACCCCTCAATCAGTATTTTTTGGAAGCAGGTATATAGAACCCCTTAATCAATATTTGGTGGAAGCAGGTATATTGCACCCCTTAATCTGTATTTTATCGAAGCAGGTATATCAATCCCCTTAATCATTATTATGTGGAAGCAGGTGTATCGCAGGCCTCAATGAATATTTGGTGGAAGCAGGTATATTAATCCCCTTAATCAGTTTTTTTGTGGAAGCAGGTATATTGCAGGCCTCAATCAATATTTGGTGGAAGTAGGTACATCAATCCCCTTAATCAGTATTTTGTGGAAGCAGGTATATAAAGCTCCTTAATCAATATTTGGTGGAAGGGGGTATATCGCACCCCTCAATCTGTATTTTGTGGAAGCAAATATATCAAACCCCTTAATCAGTATTTTGTGGAAGCAGGTATATCGCACCCCTCAATCAGTATTTTGCGGAAGCATGTATATCAAACCCCTTAATCAGTATTTTGTAGAAGCAGGTATATCGCACCCCTCAATCAGTATTTGGTGGAAGCAGGTATATAGAACCCCTTAATCAATATTTGGTGGAAGCAGGTAAATCGCACCCTTAAATCTGTATTTTGTGGAAGCAGGTATATTAAAACCTTAATTAGCATTTTGTGGAAGCAGGTATATCGCACCTCTCAATCATTATTTTGTGGAAGCAGGTATATAGAACACCTTAATCAATATTTGGTGGAAGCAGGTATATCGCACCCCTCAATCAGTATTTTGTGGAAGCAGGTATATCGCAGGCCTCAATTTATATTTGGTGGAAGCAGGTATATCGCACTCATTAATCAGTATTTTGTACAAGCAGGTATATCAAACCCCTTAATCAGTATTTTGTGGAAGCAGGTATATTGCACCCCTCAATCAGTTTTTTTGGGGGCAACAGGTATATCACACCCGTTGCAAATAGTTGTTCCAATAGCACTTGTCCCTCTATATACCTCCGGTATCGCAGCAGAACCGCACACAACTGCTGCATAATACAAATGCACTATATACTTTCTATGTTAGAAAGTATATTATTCTTGCATCACACCCTCAATCAGTTTTTTTGGGGCAACAGGTATATCACACCAGTTGCAATTAGTTATTCCATTAGTGTTTGTCCCTCTATATAGCTGCGGTATCGCAGCAAAACCGCACACAACTGCTGCACAATACAAATGCACTATGATATACTCTCTATGTTAGCAAGTATATTATAAGTATATCACACCCCTCAATATATCACAGCTATACCAGTCCTTAAAAGGAACTTTGTGGCCCTATTAGCTAGAGTTTGATGTCTCTAACAGTCTGTCCCTGCTCTCTACACTGGTAAAACACAGAATGTAAAATGGCCGCCAGATCGGGTTCTGTTATAGGGTGGGGGTGTGTCCATCTGCTGAAACGTCTCAATTGGCTGTCCTATCCCACCTGATGTGTGTGTCATGGGTCAAAGTTCGGCGCAATGCTGAAGAATATGGCGCCGGTGGACATCGCCATATGTTCACACGTTCTGCGAATTACGAACTCGCATAGTTCGATGCAAAACGACCGCCGGGCGAATTGCAAGGCCAACTCTATTTATCAAATCTCATCCACAAGCTGTGGAGTGTGTCTGCTTCGGAATCAGCACAAACTGTAAGCGAAATAATAAAAAATAAAATTTGGCTGCTTCGCTGAATCTGAAATTAGATTTGTTACAAATTACTTCATCATGAACCACATTCTATTGTATGTAGCGGACGCAATTATAGGGAAAGGACATTGTGCCTCCACCCATCATTAAACCCCTCAGATGCCACATTCATTGCTGATCAGAGTATCTGACATTAACATTGAGGCTTTTCAGGGGTTAATCAATGATAAAAAATATACACAATTACCTCATCCATCTGCTTGCAGAGAGGCCGTAGCGGCCATCTTGATTGAAGTAACCTCACAAAATCTCACGCCGTGATACGTTGACGTCACCATGTCACAGCGCTGTCACAGCCCTGTCCGTGCACGGTGACGTCATCAGTGACCTGTCAGTGCGCTGACGTAGTGATGTCACGCATTGCCACACACGATATTTCACGCGGTTTCTTCAATCAAGATGGCCGCAATGGCCTCTTCAAGGAGCAAATGGATGAGGTGAGTACTGTATGTTTTTTTTACTACCATTTCAGAAAAAATGTATTTGCTACCATGAAGCTCCAGAAAGCTACTTTTTATTATGCTGGTCTGTTCTACCATTTCAAAAAAAGATTCCTTATTGAAATAGAAAATACATTTCGCTCATAATAAAAGGACACTCTGAAATTTGCAGTTTGATCACACAGCACAATTCCACAGATGTCACAACATTTGAGGGAGCGTGCAATTGGCATGCTGACTGCAGGAATGTCTACAAAAGCTGTTGCCCGTGCAATGAATGTTCATTTCTCTACCATAAGCCGTCTTCAAAGACGTTTCATAGAATTTGGCAGTACATCCAACCGCCCTCACAACCGCAGAACATGTGTAACCACACCAGCCCAGGACCTAAACATCTGGCATGTTCACCTCCATGATCGTCTGAGACCAGCCACCCGGACAGCTGCAGCAACAATCAGGTTGCATTACCAAAGAATTTCTGCACAAACTGTCAGAAACCATCTCAGGGAAGCTCATCTGCTTGCTCATCATCCTCATCAGGGTCTGGACCTGACTGCAGTCATAACCAACTTGAGTGGGCAAATGCTTATATTCGATGGCGTCTGGCACGTTGGAGAGGCGTTCTGTTCACAGATGACTCCCGGTTTTCACTGTTCAGGGCAGATGGCAGACTGCATGTGTGGCGTCGTGTGGGTGAGCGGTTTGCTGACGTCAACGTTGTGGATCGAGTGGCCCATTGTGGCAGTGGGGTTATGGTATGGGCAGGCGTATGTTATGGACAATGAACACAGGTGCATTTTATTGATGGAATTTTAAATGCATAATGATACCGTCACGAGATCCTGAGGCCCATTGTTGTGCCATTCATCCACGACCATCACCTTATGTTGCAGCATGATAATGCACGGCCCCATATTGCAAAGATCTGTTTACAATTCCTGGAAGCTGAAAACATCCCAGTTCTTGCATGGCCAGCATACTCACCGGACATGTCACCCATTGAGCATGTTTGGGATGCTCTGGATCGGCGTATACGACAGCGTGTTCCAGTTCCTGACAATATTCTCAAACTTTGCACAGCGATTGAAGAGGAGTGGACCAACATTCCACAGGCCACAATCAACAACCTGATCAACTCTATGCGATGGAGATGTGTTGCACTGTGTGAGGCAAATGGTGGCCACACCTGATACTGACTGGTTTTATGACCCCCCCAGTAAGGCAAAACTGTGCACATTTCAGAGTGGCATTTTATTGTGGGCATTCTAAAGCACACCTGTGAAATATTTATGCTGTCTAATCAGAGCCTTGATATGCCACACCTGTGAGGTGGGATGGATTATCTCGGCAAAGGAGAAGTGCTCACTAACACAGATTTAGACATATTTGTGAACAATATTTGAGAGTAATGGGTCTTTTGTGTATGTAGAAAATGTTTCAGATCTTTGAGTTCAGCTCATGCAAAATGGAAGCAAAACCGAAAGTGTACATGATACTGCCATTTGGCATGGAAAGGCTGGTGAGATATTTATAAGTATTTGCCACACACATGAATATTAATTTAATCTTCAAGAATACGTGCCAATAGTTTGAAGAACTGACTCTATTACAACACCCAGTCTCACAATCTGCAGTTGTTTACCAGCACCGTCCTTGTAAAAATAGTTGCAAGGGTTCAGAGGCATCAAAAGAGACGTATTAATAATTATATACAGCTCGCCTTTTTAAATAATCTGAGGCAGATGGCTTATTAAAAAATAACATTAATTTAGTAAAACTAAAATGAAAAAATCAAATACAGTAGGAGAGGAATGCAATTTAGCAGATTTGCTTTAACAGTGATTCCAGGTTTCCAATTAAAAATAAAATATTTATTATGTTATTGTGCATTCATGTCATTTTATGTTATGTTTTATTTCTATTGAAAGTATAACAGATATATTAGAAAGTATCAGGAAACGCACAGAACACAAGTAGATAACACTCTGTGCCGTAATAGTATGCCATAGTCAGGGCCGATTTTAGACAAAATGTGGCCCTGGGCAAAATTAAAGTGGGGCCCCAAATCTTGTAATAATGTAGTTGTTTTGGATCAGGATGCATCCCGGGTGCAATAAGTTTTTCACGCGCGTGATAAAAAACTGAATGTGGTACCCAGACCCGAACTTCTTCACAGAAGTTCAGGTTTGGGTTCGGTGTTGTGTAGATGTAATTATTTTCCCTTATAACATGGTTATAAGGGAAAATAATAGCATTCTTTAATGCTGAGGGTTAAAAAATAAAAAATAAATTAACTCACCTCCTTCAATTGATCGCGTAGCTGCCGGTCTCCTGTTCTTTCTTCAGGACCTGTCAAAGGACCTGTGGTGACGTCACTGAGCTCATCACATGGTCCAATCACATTGTCCATCACCACGGTGATGGACCATGTGATTGGACCATGTGATGTGACGTCACCACAGGTCATTTAGCCGGCAGCTCATGATTAAAGAAGTAAGAAGAGATCGGCAACTACGTGATCAAGAGGAGGATGTGAGTTAATTTTTTTTATTTTTTAACCCTCAATTGACCTTCTACTAAGCATTCTGTATTAAAGAATGCTATTATTTTCCCTTATAACCATGTTATAAGGGAAAATAATACAGTGAATAGATTGTCATCTTAGCAACCATGCGTGAAAATCGCACCGCATCCGCACTTCCTTGCGGATGCTTGCGATTTTCACGCAGCCCCATTCACTTCTATGGGGCCTGCGTTGCGTGATAAACGCACAATATAGAGCATGCTGCGATTGTCACGCAATGCACAAGTGATGCGTGAAAATCACCGCTCATGTGCACAGCCCCATAGAAGTGAATGGGTCCGGATTCGGTGCGGGTGCAATGCGTGAGGTGAAATCCCCCCCGTGTGAACCCAGTAAAACTCCTCACCCTTATGCCACATGCCCCCTCCCCTCACAGCAATGAGTTTCCCTTACTCAAGTCATCTGAGAGTGTTAAAAATTGGAAGCGCAGGATTCCTCTTCAGGCGCGCTTTCCCACAGAGGAGATCAGGGAAAGCACCCTGTTCTAAAAATGAGTCACAGCCTGTACTAGGCTTCCAGGCTTATTCTTAGTATATGCCAGTTCAGGCCACTAGATGGCAGCACTAAATTGTGATATAGTGATTTCTATACAGAATAATGGAGCAATTTACATGTGATTATTGTAAGTTGTGGTCCGCTTGGGGGACTTAACAAAAAAATAAAAAAAATAAATAAGTTTGTAAATAGAAAAAGCCATACAAATTAAAATCACCCCCATTCCCCAAAATAAAAATAAACCAAAAAAATAGAATTATGGGCATCGCCGCATGTGAAAGCGCCCATACTATTAAAATATAATAAAAAAGTTAGCCCATATGATGAATGGCGTAACAGAAAATATAAAAAAGGCTGTTTTGAGTTTTTTTTCATCACTTTATCTCCAAAGAAAATTGAATAACAAGTAATCAAGTCATACACAACCCAAATGGTATTGTCAAAGACAGAACGTCCCGCAAAAAAATGATCCCCCACACATCTCCGTGGACATAACTATAAAAAAGTTATGATGGTCAGAATATCGCAATGAAAATATGTATTTTTTTTTACGAAGTAAGTCTTGATGAGGCTTAGCTTGCTGCAGTGAGCAGGCCTATAAAGGTCCTGAGTGGGTGGGCTGTTTGGGTTGCCACCTTTCCCAACAAAAATTACTGGTTACACAATTTTAAAAGATTGGTGTGGGTTAATACGGCTGTTATTTGATCATATTTTACGTTTTGCTCAGATTTTTTTTCTCAATAAAATCAAACTTTTCACTGTTAAGGACACCTTGTGTATTTAAGTCTCATTTAGCCTCTATTTTTAAAATGTTTCTGTGGGGATTCAAACTCACAACCTTTTACATTAAGTGCAAAAACCTTAACCACTGGGCTGTAGAGCTCAATGCTATATTTTTTGCTGAAAAATCTCATAGAAGTTTCTCTTGTATCATACAAAAGAAACTTCTATGAGGTTTTTCAGCAGTAACTTAGCATTGAGCTCTATAGCCCAGTGGTTAAGTTTTTTTTTACCTGTAATGTAGAAAGTTGTCAGTTCAAATCCCCACAGAAACATTTTAAAAATACTGGTTACACAAGTTAAAATGGTTGGTGTAGGTTAATATAAGGTTGATCGTATTTTACATTTTGCTCTATTTTTCTCAATAAAATAAAATTTTTCACTGTTGGGAACACCCTGTGTATTTAATTTTTATTTAGCCACTATTTTTAAAAAGTTTCTGTAGGAATTTAACATCCCAACCTTCTACATTAAGGGCCAAGATCTTAACCACTGGGCTATAGAGCTCATAGAAGTTTCTCTTCCATTAAAAACAGCATAGAATTTCTCTTGTCTTATATAAGAGAAACTTCTATGAGGTTTTTCAACCCTGATTCAGCATTGAGCTCTATAGTCCAGTAGTTATGGTTCTTGTCCTTAATGTAGTAGGTTATGAGTTCAAATCCCCACAGAGACATTTTAAAAATAGAGTATAAATTTGATTAATATACACAGGGTGTCCATAACCATAATGAAAATGCTTGGAAATACCCCTTTCATGTTCATAACACTGACTCCATATATGGACATATGCATATATGGAGTCAGAGGAGGGACTCCTAAGCTGGGAAATTCCCCACTCTGGGGTCCGGACTGTTCAACCTTCTGCGATCTGCCTGGCGGGACTGAAGCAGGGGCGCCACTTTTTGCCCAGTTTGCCCCCCCCTAACGCCGGCCCTGGCCATAGTGATGGCGAGGGCTCATGAGCTGGGCTTGCTCATTGCTTGCAGATGCCAGTTGTACTATATAGATTGCTCTCATTAGATAACACTGAGTTTAACCCCTCAGAGGCTGCAGATTCAATCTTCTAATGGAATAAAAAAAAAAAAATGTGAAACACACTTTAATAACGTTTTTACAAATATATAATAATAAAAAAAAAAAAATATTAATAATTAAAAAACATCCTAAATGCCAGGATTGTCATTTTTTGTCACATCACTCAAACAAAACAAAACAAAACAAAAAAAAAGAATAAAAAGGGATTAAAATGTCACATGTAGTGTATGGTTACACAATGATTTTGGATGTGTCATACCCAAGTGTTGCAGTGTAGCATGGCAGCCATAAGAATGAATGGGGTTGCAGTGCAACTTACACGTTTGCTGCAGCCATGACACATGAATTGCTAGAACTCCAACACTACAGGATATTTTTCAATTTGCATGTCATGTTGGCAGCAAACATGCCAGTCGCACTGTTACCCCATTTGTTCCTATGGCTCCCATGCTACACTGCAATCTTTGGACATGTGAAACATGTCACAGACACATTCGCTGTGTAGCCGTACCCATTTTCCAAAATGGTATCACGAAAAACTACAGTTTGATCTGCAAATAATAAGCCCTCAATCAATTTAGTTGGTAAAAAATGTTTAAAATTATGGTCGTCAAAATACTGTGACACAAAACAATCTTTTGTTTCTAAAACCTTTCTAAAGCTTTAAAGCTTTATTTTTCATAAAATTTTTATCTACAGTACATAATCATAATGACTAGAGATGAGCACATTTTAAAAAAATTCTATTCGCCGGTTCGCTGAATTTTTCGGGAAAAATTTTGTTCGATCAGAATAAATTTGCTGCAAATTATGTTAAAAACTGCTATTTCCTGGCTGCTGAGAGCCTTTATAGTGGTGTAGAACACTATGCCTTGTAGTAACACGCATAAGGAGTCTGCTTTGGTAGTGAAATAATGACATGCAGATGACAAGCGTCGTTCTTAGAATCACAGCATACGGTACTTCACTTATTTGGGCGGTTACAGGGCCAAAACAGAACAAATAACTCAAGTATCAACTCAGTCTTACAGGTAGATGTTAGCATCAAGAAGAAGCGCACTCCTTTTACACCCTCGCAGCTGATTTCACATAGATGTCTACAGAATTTGTTCTATTAAACGATTATACAAATACAGTCGTGGCCAAAAGTTTTGAAAATTACATAAATATTGGAAATTGGAAAAGTTGCTGCTTAAGTTTTTATAATAGTCATTTGCATATACTCCAGAATGTTATGAAGAGTGATCAGATGAATTGCATAGTCCTTCTTTGCCATGAAAATTAACTTAATCCCAAAAAAAACTTTCCACTGCACTTCATTGCTGTCATTAAAGGACCTGCTGAGATCATTTCAGTAATTGTCTTGTTGACTCAGGTGAGAATGTTGATGAGCACAAGGCTGGAGATCATTATTTCAGGCTGATTGGGTTAAAATGGCAGACTTGACATGTTAAAAGGAGGGTGATGCTTGAAATCATTGTTCTTCCATTGCTAACCATGGTGACCTGCAAAGAAACGCGTGCAGCCATCATTGTGTTGCATAAAAATGGCTTCACAGCTAAGGATATTGTGGCTACTAAGATTGCACCTCAATCAACAATTTATAGGATCATCAAGAACTTCAGGGAAAGAGGTTCAGTTCTTGTTAAGAAGGCATCAGGGCGTCCAAGAAAGTCCAGCAAGCGCCAGGATCGTCTCCTAAAGAGGATTCAGCTGCGGGATCGGAGTGCCACCAGTGCAGAGCTTGCTCAGGAATGGCAGCAGGCAGGTGTGAGCGCATCTGCACGCACAGTGAGGTGAAGACTTTTGGAAGATGGCCTGGTGTCAAGAAGGGCAGCAAAGAAGCCACTTCTCTCCAAAAAAAACATCAGGGACAGATTGATCTTCTGCAGAAAGTATGGTGAATGGACTGCTGAGGACTGGGGCAAAGTCATATTCTCCGATGAAGCCTCTTTCCGATTGTTTGGGGCATCTGGAAAAAGGCTTGTCCGGAGAAGAAAAGGTGAGCGCTACCATCAGTCCTGTGTCATGCCAACAGTAAAGCATCCTGAGACCATTCATGTGTGGGGTTGCATCTCATCCAAGGGAGTGGGCTCACTGACAATTTTGCACAAAAACACAGCCATGTGGTATGGTACCAAAACACCCTCCAACAGCAACTTCTTCCAACAATACAACAACAGTTTGGTGAAGAACAATGCATTTTACAGCACGATGGAGCACCGTGCCATAAGGCAAAACATAGAAACATAGAAACATAGAATGTGTCGGCAGATAAGAACCATTTGGCCCATCTAGTCTGCCCAATATACTGAATACTATGGATATATCTTATATAAAGGATGGCCTTATGCCTATCCCATGCATGCTTAAACCCCTTCACTGTATTTGCAGCTACCACTTCTGCAGGAAGGCTATTCCATGCATCCACTACTCTCTCAGTAAAGTAATACTTCCTTATATTACTTTTAAACCTTTGCCCCTCTAATTTAAAACTGTGTCCTCTTGTGGTAGTTTTTCTTCTTTTAAATATGCTCTCTTCCTTTACCGAGTTGATTCCCTTTATGTATTTAAAAGTTTCTATCATATCCCCTCTGTCTCTTCTTTCTTCCAAGCTATACATATTAAGGTCCTTTAAACTTTCCTGGTAAGTTTTATCCTGCAATCCATGTACTAGTTTAGTAGCTCTTCTCTGAACTCTCTCTAGAGTATCTATATCCTTCTGGAGATATGGCCTCCAGTACTGCGCACAATACTCCAAGTGAGGTCTCACCAGTGTTCTGTACAGCGGCATAAGCACTTCACTCTTTCTACTGCTTATACCTCTCCCTATACATCCAAGCATTCTGCTGGCATTTCGTGCTGCTCTATTACATTGTCTTCCCACCTTTAAGTCTTCTGAAATAATTACTCCTAAATCCCTTTCCTCAGATACTGAGGTCAGGACTGTGTCAAATATTCTATATTCTGCCCTTGGGTTTTTACGCCCCAGGTGCATTATCTTGCACTTATCCACATTAAATTTCAGTTTCCAGAGTTATAACTAAGTGGCTCAGGGACCAAAACTTTGACATTTTGGGTCCATGGCCTGGAAACTCCCCAGATCTTAATCCCATTGAGAACTTGTGGTCAATACTCAAGAGGCGGGTGGACAAACAAAAACCCACTAATTCTGACAAACTTCAAGAAGTGATTATGAAAGAATGAGTTGCTATTAGTCAGGAATTGGCCCAGAAGTTGATTGAGAGCATGCCCAGTCAAATTGTAGAGGTCCTGAAAAAGAAGGGCTAACACTGCAAATACTGACTCTTTGCATAAATGTCATGTAATTGTCGATAAAAGCCTTTGAAACGTATGAAGTGCGTGTAATTATATTTCACTACATCACAGAAACAACTGAAACAAAGATCTAAAAGCAGTTTAGTAGCAAACTTTGTGAAAACTAATATTTGTGTCATTTAGAGTTGAGCGAACACCTGGATGTTCGGGTTCGAGAAGTTTGGCCGAACTTCCCGGAAATGTTCGAGTTCGGGATCCGAACCCGACCCGAACTTCGTCCCGAACCCGAACCCCATTGAAGTCAATGGGGACCCGAACATTTCGGCACTAAAAAGGCTGTAAAACAGCCCAGGAAAGAGCTAGAGGGCTGCAAAAGGCAGCAACATGTAGGTAAATCCCCTGCAAACATATGTGGATAGGGAAATGAATTAAAATAAAAATTAAAAAAATAAAAATTAACCAATATCAATTGGACAGAGGTCCCATAGCAGAGAATCTGGCTTCACATCAGCAGAGAATCAGTCTCTTCATGCCATAGCAAAGAATCTGGCTTCATGTCAGCAGAGAATCAGTCTCTTCATGCCATAGCAGAGAATCTGGCTTCATGTCAGCGCAGAATCAGTCTTCATGTCATAGCAGAGAATCAGGCTTCAAGTCATCCACCACTGGAACAGGCCACTGTCACATATTTAGGACCAGGCACCCAGGCAGAGGAGAGAGGTCCCGTAAAAGAGAATCTGGCCTTAGGTCAGCACAGAATCAGTCTTCATGTCATAGCAGAGAATCAGGCTTCACGTCACCCACCACTGGAACAGGCCACTGTCACATATTTAGGCCCCGGCACCCAGACAGAGGAGAGAGGTCCCGTAAAAGAGAATCTGGCCTTATGTCAGCGCAGAATCAGTCTTCATGTCATAGCAGAGAATCAGGCTTCACGTCATCCACCACTGGAACAGGCCACTGTCACACATTTAGGCCCCGACACCCAGGCAGAGGAGAGAGGTCCCGTAACAGAGAATCTGGCCTTATGTCAGCACAGAATCTGTCTTCATGTCATAGCAGAGAATCAGGCTTCACGTCACCCACCACTGGAACAGGCCACTGTCACATATTTAGGCCCCGGCACCCAGACAGAGGAGAGAGGTCCCGTAACAGAGAATCTGGCCTTATGTCAGCGCAGAATCAGTCTTCATGTCATAGCAGAGAATCAGGCTTCACGTCACCCACCACTGGAACAGGCCACTGTCACATATTTAGGCCCCGGCACCCAGACAGAGGAGAGAGGTCCCGTAACAGAGAATCTGGCCTTATGTCAGCACAGAATCTGTCTTCATGTCATAGCAGAGAATCAGGCTTCACGTCACCCACCACTGGAACAGGCCACTGTCACACATTTAGGCCCCGGCACCCAGGCAGAGGAGAGAGGTCCCGTAAAAGAGAATCTGGCCTTATGTCAGCACAGAATCTGTCTTCATGTCATAGCAGAGAATCAGGCTTCACGTCACCCACCACTGGAACAGGCCACTGTCACATATTTAGGCCCCGGCACCCAGACAGAGGAGAGAGGTCCCGTAACAGAGAATCTGGCCTTATGTCAGCGCAGAATCAGTCTTCATGTCATAGCAGAGAATCAGGCTTCACGTCACCCACCACTGGAACAGGCCACTGTCACATATTTAGGCCCAGGCACCCAGGCAGAGGAGAGAGGTCCCGTAACAGAGAATCTGGTCTTATGTCAGCACAGAATCTGTCTTCATGTCATAGCAGAGAATCAGGCTTCACGTCACCCACCACTGGAACAGGCCACTGTCACACATTTAGGCCCCGGCACCCAGGCAGAGGAGAGAGGTCCCGTAACAGAGAATCTGGCCTTATGTCAGCACAGAATCTGTCTTCATGTCATAGCAGAGAATCAGGCTTCACGTCACCCACCACTGGAACAGGCCACTGTCACACATTTAGGCCCTGGCACCCAGGCAGAGGAGAGAGGTCCCGTAACAGAGAATCTGGCCTTATGTCAGCACAGAATCTGTCTTCATGTCATAGCAGAGAATCAGGCTTCACGTCACCCACCACTGGAACAGGCCACTGTCACATATTTAGGCCCAGGCACCCAGACAGAGGAGAGAGGTCCCGTAACAGAGAATCTGGCCTTATGTCAGCGCAGAATCAGTCTTCATGTCATAGCAGAGAATCAGGCTTCACGTCACCCACCACTGGAACAGGCCACTGTCACACATTTAGGCCCCGGCACCCAGGCAGAGGAGAGGTTCATTCAACTTTGGGTTGCCCCGCAATATAATGGTAAAATGAAAATAAAAATAGTATTGAATGAGGAAGTGCCCTGGAGTAGAATAATATATTGTTAAGGGGAGGTAGTTAATATCTAATCTGCACAAGGGATGGACAGGTCCTTTGGGATCCATGCCTGGTTCATTTTTATGAACGTCAGCTTGTCCACATTGGCTGTGGACAGGAGGCTGCGTTTGTCTGTAATGACGCCCCCTGCCGTGCTGAATACACGTTCAGACAAAACGCTGGCCGCCGGGCAGGCCAGCACGTCCAAGGCATAAAAGGCTAGCTCTGGCCACGTGGACAATTTGGAGACCCAGAAGTTGAATGGGGCTGAACCATCAGTCAGTACGTGGAGGGGTGTGCACAGGTACTGTTCCACCATGTTAGTGAAATGTTGCCTCCTGCAAACACGTTCTGTATCAGGTGGTGGTGCAGTTAGCTGTGGCGTGGTGACAAAACTTTTCCACATCTCTGCCATGCTAACCCTGCCCTCAGAGGAGCTGGCCGTGACACAGCTGTGTTGGCGACCTCTTGCTCCTCTTCTGCCTTCGCCTTGGGCTTCCACTGGTTCCCCTGTGACATTTGGGAATGCTCTCAGTAGCGCGTCTACCAACGTGCGCTTGTACTCGCGCATCTTTCTATCACGCTCCAGTGTAGGAAGTAAGGTAGGCACATTGTCTTTGTACCGGGGATCCAGCAGGGTGGCAACCCAGTAGTCCGCACACGTTAAAATGTGGGCAACTCTGCTGTCGTTGCGCAGGCACTGCAGCATGTAGTCGCTCATGTGTGCCAGGCTGCCCAGAGGTAAGGACAAGCTGTCCTCTGTGGGAGGCGTATCGTCATCGTCCTGTGTTTCCCCCCAGCCACGCACCAGTGATGGGCCCGAGCTGCTTTGGGTGCCACCCCGCTGTGAACATGCTTCATCCTCATCCTCCTCCACCTCCTCCTCATCCTCGTCCTCCAGTTGTGGGCCCTGTCTGGCCACATTTGTACCTGGCCTCTGGTGTTGCAAAAAACCTCCCTCTGAGTCACTGGCCTGAAAGTGCTAAAAATGACCCCTCTTCCTCCTCTTCCTCCTGGGCCACCTCCTATTCCATCATCGCCCCCTAAGTGTTTTCTCAAGGAGACATAGAAGTGGTATTGTAACGCTGATAACGGCGTCATCGCCACTGGCCATGTTGGTGGAGTACTCGAAACAGCGCAACAGGGCACACAGGTCTCGCATGGAGGCCCAGTCATTGGTGGTGAAGTGTGTCTGATCCGCAGTGCGACTGACCCGTGCGTGCTGCAGCTGAAACTCCACTATGGCCTGCTGCTGCTCGCACAGTCTGTCCAGCATATGCAAGGTGGAGTTCCACCTGGTGGGCACGTCGCATATGAGGCGGTGAGCGGGAAGGCCGAAGTTACACTGTAGCGCAGACAGGCGAGCAGCGGCAGGGTGTGAACGCCGGAAGCGCGAACAGACGGCCCGCACTTTATGCAGCAGCTCTGACATGTCGGGGTAGTTGCGAATGAACTTCTGCACCACCAAATTCAGCACATGCACCAGGCAAGGGATGTGCGTCAAACCGGCTAGTCCCAGAGCTGCAACGAGATTTCGCCCATTATCGCACACCACCAGGCCGGGCTTGAGGCTCACCGGCAGCAACCACTCGTCGGTCTGTTGTTCTATACCCCGCCACAACTCCTGTGGGGTGTGGGGCCTGTCCCCCAAACATATGAGTTTCAGAACGGCCTGCTGACGTTTACCCCGGGCTGTGCTGAAGTTGGTGGGGAAGGTGTGTGGCTGACTGGATGAGCAGGTGGAAGAAGAGGAGGAGGAAGCTAAGTAGGAGGAGGAGGAGACAGGAGGCAAAGAATGTTGCCCTGCGATCCTTGGCGGCGGAAGGACGTGCGCCAAACAGCTCTCCGCCTGGGGCCCAGCCGCCACTACATTTACCCAGTGTGCAGTTAGGGAGATATAGCGTCCCTGGCCGTGCTTACTGGTCCACGTATCTGTGGTTAGGTGGACCTTGCCACAGATGGCGTTGCGCAGTGCACACTTGATTTTATCGGACACTTGGATGTGCAGGGAAGGCACGGCTCTCTTGGAGAAGTAGTGCCGGCTGGGAACAACATACTGTGGGACAGCAAGCGACATGAGCTGTTTGAAGCTGTGTGTGTCCACCAGCCTAAATGACAGCATTTCATAGGCCAGTAGTTTAGAAATGCTGGCATTCAGGGCCAGGGATCGAGGGTGGCTAGGTGGGAATTTACGCTTTCTCTCAAATGTTTGTGAGATGGAGAGCTGAACGCTGCCGTGTGACATGGTTGAGATGCTTGGTGACGCAGGTGGTGGTGTTGGTGGTACATCCCATGTTTGCTGGGCGGCAGGTGCCAACGTTCCTCCAGAGGCGGATGAAGAGGCCGAGGCGGCGGCAGCAGCAGCAGAAGAAGAGGCCGAGGCGGCGGCAGCAGCAGAAGAGGCCGAGGCGGCGGCAGCAGCAGAAGAGGTAGCAGGGGGAGCCTGAGTGAGTTCCTTGTTTTTAAGGTGTTTACTCCACTGCAGTTCATGCTTTGCATGCAGGTGCCTGGTCATGCAGGTTGTGCTAAGGTTCAGAACGTTAATGCCTCGCTTCAGGCTCTGATGGCACAGCGTGCAAACCACTCGGGTCTTGTCGTCAGCACATTGTTTGAAGAAGTGCCATGCCAGGGAACTCCTTGAAGCTGCCTTTGGGGTGCTCGGTCCCAGATGGCGGCGGCAGTAGCAGGCGGAGTCTCTTGGCGGCGGGTGTTCTGATTTTGCCCACTGCTCCCTCTTTTGCTACGCTGTTGGCTCGGTCTCACCACTGCCTCTTCCTCCGAACTCTGAAAGTCAGTGGCACGACCTTAATTCCATGTGGGGTCTAGGACCTCATCGTCCCCTGCATCGTCTTCCACCCAGTCTTGATCCCTGACCTCCTGTTCAGTCTGCACACTGCAGAAAGACGCAGCAGTTGGCACCTGTGTTTCGTCATCATCAGAGACGTGCTGAGGTGGTATTCCCTTGTCCTCATCATCAGGAAAAATAAGTGGTTGTGCGTTAGTGCATTCTATCTCTTCCACCCCTGGGGAAGGGCTAGGTGGATGCCCTTGGGAAACCCTGGCAGCAGAGTCTTCAAACAGCATAAGAGACTGCTGCATAACTTGAGGCTCAGACAGTTTCCCTGATATGCATGGGGGTGATGTGACAGACCGATGGGCTTGGTTTTCATGCGCCATCTGTGCGCTTTCTGCAGAAGACTGGGTGGGAGATAATGTGAACGTGCTGGATCCACTGTCGGCCACCCAATTGACTAATGCCTGTACCTGCTCAGGCCTTACCATCCTTAGAACGGCATTGGGCCCCACCAAATATCGCTGTAAATTCTGCTGGCTACTGGGACCTGAGGTAGTTGGTTCACTAGGACGTGTGGCTGTGGCAGAACGGCCACGTCCTCTCCCAGCACCAGAGAGTCCACTAACACCACCACGACCATGTCCACGTCCCTTATTAGATGTTTTCCTCATTGTTCCCGTTCACCACAATTTTGAGAATGGCAAATTTGGGAATAGTTTTTCAACCCAGAACAAAAAGTGTGCTTTTACGGTCACTACAAATAACTTGACCAGCTAAAACAGTACAGATTTGGTTGAATAGAAATGTGAGGCCTGTTTTTTTTTGCGCTGTGTGACAGGTATAGGTTTAATCACAGAATTAGACTTGTATCTGCACGGTAGCGTGTGTGTTAAGTTTTTCTGAATGACACTATCAGCACCTTTAATGTAAGATATCCTTTTTGGGATAGATTTCAAGTTGGCCTCATATAGCAGAAACTAGTTATTTTGAGAATGGCAAATTTGGGAATAGTTTTTCAATTTAGAACAAAAACTGTGCTTTTACGGTCACTACAAATAACTTGACCAGCTAAAACCGTACAGATTTGGTTGAATAGAAATGTGAGGCCTGTTTTTTTTTGCGCTGTGTGACAGGTATAGGTTTAATCACAGAATTAGACTTGTATCTGCACGGTAGCATGTGTGTTAAGTTTTTCTGAATGACACTATCAGCACCTTGAATGTAAGATATCCTTTTTGGGATAGATTTCAAGTAGGCCTCATATAGCAGAAACTAGTTATTTTGAGAATGTCAAATTTGGGAATAGTTTTTCAACCCAGAACAAAAAGTGTGCTTTTACGGTCACTACAAATATCTTGACCAGCTAAAACAGTACAGATTTGGTTGAATAGAAATGTGAGGCCTGTTTTTTTTTGCGCTGTGTGACAGGTATAGGTTTAATCACAGAATTAGACTTGTATCTGCACGGTAGCGTGTGTGTTAAGTTTTTCTGAATGACACTATCAGCACCTTCAATGTAAGATATCCTTTTTGGGATAGATTTCAAGTAGGCCTCATATAGCAGAAACTAGTTATTTTGAGAATGTCAAATTTGGGAATAGTTTTTCAATCCAGAACAAAAAGTGTGCTTTTACGGTCACTACAAATAACTTGACCAGCTAAAACAGTACAAATTTGGTTGAATAGAAATGTCAGGTCTATTTTTTAGGTGCTGGGTGACAGGCTCAACTTGCCCCTGATGTAGTATATGGCCAAAAAATAACCACACTATTGATGGTTAAATGCACTTGGGTGACACAGGCTCAGCCTGCACCAGATGTAGTATATGGCCAAAAAATAACCAGACTGTTGATGGTTAAATGCACTTCGGTGACACAGGCTCAGCCTGCAGCTGATGTAGTATATGGCCAAAAAATAACCAGACTGTTGATGGTTAAATGCACTTCGGTGACACTCGCTCAGCCTGCAGCTGATGTAGGATATAGCAAAAAATAACCACACTATTGATGGTTAAATACACTTGGTGATAGCTTGTGCTGGCGCACCACAAGCCACAAAATGGCCGCCGATCACCCCAGAAAAAAGTGATCTAAAAACGCTCTGGGCAGCCTCAAAAAAGTGAGCAAGTCGATATTAGCACTTCAATGATCCACAGCTGCAGATCGATCACAGAATGAAGTCTTTTGGAGGAGTTAATCTGCCTAATCTCGCCCTAACGTCGCAGCAGCAACCTCTCCCTATGCTTGAATCAGCAGAGTGACCCAAGCTTATATAGAGGCTGGGTCACATGCTGCACTGGCCAATCACAGCCATGCCAATAGTAGGCAAGGCTGTGATGGCCTCTTGGGGCAAGTAGTATGAAGCTTGTTGATTGGCTGCTTTGCAGCCTTTCAAAAAGCGCCAAGAAAGCGCCGAACACCGAACCCGAACCCGGACTTTTACGAAAATGTTCGGGTTCGGGTCCGTGTCACGGACACCCCAAAATTCGGTTCGAACCCGAACTATACAGTTCGGGTTCGCTCATCCCTAGTGTCATTCTCAAAACTTTTGGCCACGACTGTAGAGCCCCCCGACAGAGTGGAGAGGGTGTCAGCAGTAAGTTTGTGTTGACGTCACTGATTAATTTTACCCCTTCTCTGATCCATCAGAACAATTACCCAGAAAAAACTGATCCTGTCTGTGGAGCATACGCCTTCACTCAATGAGCATTTTCTCAATAATCCATCAGTATTGCTAAAGGCAAAAAAAAAAACGGAGTAGATCTAAAACAGAGATGGAACGTGAATGGAATATTTGCATGTCTTCTGTGTTTTCTACCCACTCCTGCTTTTGGCTACCAAATCATAAGCCAATTCTGATGGGACCATACAGGCCTTAAAGCTGATGCACAGATAGGATCCGTTGTACGTCTCGTTTTTCCTTCCTTCTGACAGGTCAGAAGAAGTGTCCAATAAGTGATGATGTCATTCAAGTCGAAAGCCAAAATAGTGGACCAGTCATGAAGTGGGGAGGGTGGGAACAGCATGAGAAGTCCATAGAGTAGACCTATGACATACTGGTGAGGAGACCGCAGAGCGGCACAATGACAGAGCTGGAGGTGGCGGCAGCATCAGCAGGCCACAGAGTGGCATGATGACATACTGTGGAGGTGAGTGGCAATACCAGTACCTGCTGAAGATGGTGGGTGAAAGAAGGAGCACTTGGCATCAGATGTGTGGCATCAGGTGAGTAACAGCATCAGAATAGTAGCTAAGGCAAGTAGCCAGAAGAAACCGGTCTCTTTAATCAAATTGTTGGTGTGGCACCATGGATGATCTAGTCTGATGCATCACGCATTGGTGTGTGGAAATCCTGGCTGATCCACGCCTGGTTCATCGTGATCCAGTGTCCCACCATGTCCTATACATGGGCACTTTAAACTCTTGCTAAATGTCATATCAAATGTATTGAGGTATCATGCTGTAATTTACTTTAACATGCTGGCAGAGTCATTTATCTTTATTCGCCCCTAGGTGGTGCTTGCACCACTTATATATATAGCTGGGGGGTGTAAAGTTAGTGTGTCTGATGCTAATGAAGAGATGAGGAAGTTAATGGAGAAGGTGGAAATTTGTATTTCAACTGAAATAATAAAAAAAAAAGATTTGAACGCATATAAGTGCAGTGCTTAATGCAGAATACAAGATTCTTTGTCCACCGAAATTATTCAAAAAAGATTTTACCACATATAAGTGCAGCGCTTAATACTGAATACAAGATTTTTTGTCCACCGAAATAATTCACTAAAGATTTTACCACATATAACTGCAGCGCTGAATAATTTTTTTTTCCCACTGGAATAAGTCACAAAAGATTTTACCACATATAACTGCAGTGCTGAACGCTGAATGAAATTAATTTTTCCACCAAAATACTTCAATAAAGATTTTACCACATAATGGAGCATGGAGATGGAAAGGGTCTTCGGATTCCCCCCGCACTATACAGACGTCTCAGAAATGAACCGCTGCTCCTGACAGCAGCTCCTGGGAAGGTCATAGATAGTTTTGAGCGCGCATGCTCAGCTGAACTGCTGTTCGGCTCGAGCATTGCTATGCTTGGCACATTGCAGTGCTCAGCCGAATACTGCAGATGCTCGAGTACAATTTAATACAATGAAAGTCAATGGGAGACCAGAGCATCAAACCAGGCACCCCCTGCTCTTAAGAAGAGAGGGTGTCTGGTTCACAAAAAATAGTTAGAAATTGATGGAAAAATTATCAAAATAGTTTGGAAACAGCATGAAGAGGATGGCTGCATGCGCCTTGGACTCCTATTATCTATGACATACAACAGACATAAACCACACAAAGGCTATATGCCAAAAGCCAGGTATGTGGAAGCCAGCAATTTATCCATGAGACAGATAACAGTCAGCATACAGCCTTGTGCACTATGAAACATTCCAAACCAGCTTTTTTTTTCTCAGATAAGAATATTTACGATCTATCACTCATAAACGTTCCATCCCATCATCATCAGACTTTATTGCATACTTTCTTATCAAGTTCTATCACTCATAAACATTCCATCCCATCTGAGACATTCTATCTGACTGAGAGCCAGTAAGCCTCAAAGTTGCTTCACATCTGTTGGATGGCTTGGGTGGACCTGCGCACCTAGATCAATATCATTAAGGTGACAAAAAGTTTTCTGCTTGTCCTAACATAATATTCAATAACCTTTCTATACAGTTTTGCCATGTAAAAACTCATTTGCATAAACATGGGCATATGGGAAAGACATCCAAGTGAACAGAATCTGCCTTGTTTTTCAACTGAAAAACCCTTTGCATTGAAAATTTGCAATCTACACTACTCATGAACAGCGCCATCTATTGGATTCATAGTCTTGTCATAAGACTATGAAACCAATGAATGCCGCTGTTCAAGAGTCATGAACAGCGCCATCTATTGGTTTCATAGTCTTATGATAAGAATATTAGACTATGAGTCTTATGATCAAGACTATTAGTCTTGTCATAAGACTATGAAACCAATAGATGGCGTTGGGACACCCTGCTCAACAGAGTCTATACACCGTGTAGCACTCAGCCTTTTTCATGGAAAATGTGCGATAAAAATTTGCGATTAGAATATTCGCTATCTGCACTACTCATGAGCAGCGCCATCTATAGGATTCATAGTCTTGTCATAAGACTATGAAACCAATAGATGGTGCTGTTCATGAGTTATTACAAGCAGGGCAATAGTCCTCAGATACACCTTAGCAAGCTAATATTACCGCAGATAAAGTGCTAGAAGATGTGTGAATGATAGCAGCAATCCGATATACACCTCAGTGCTAGCACAGGCTATTATAGGCTGAGTGCTACAAGGTGTGTTGATCAGGGTGCCCACTTACTAGTGCCCCAACAAGATGAACAGCGCCATCTATTGGTTTCATAGTCTTATGACAAGACTAATAATCTTGTCATAAGACTATGAAACCAATAGATGGCGCTGTTCATGAGTAGTGTAGATCACAAATTTTCCATGCAAATGGTTTTTCAGCTGAAAAACAAGGCAGATTATATTCATTTGCATGTCTTTCCCATATGCCCATTTTTATGCAAAATAGTTTTTACATGACAAAACTGTATAGAAAGGTTATTGAATATTATGTTAGGACAATCAAAAAACTTTTTGTCACCCTAATGATATTGATCTAGGTGCGCAGGTCCACCCAAGCCATCCAACAGATTTGAAGCAACTTTGAGGCTTACTGGATCTCAGTCAGATGAGAGCTGCTTTGTAATGTCTCATAGTGCACAAGGCTGCCATTGTAAGGTATGCTGACTGTTATCTGTCTCATAGATAGATTATTGGCTTCCACATACCTGGATTTTGGCATACAGCCTATGTGTGGTTGTCTTTTGTATGTCATAGATAATAGGAGTCCAAGACGCATCCAGCCATCCTCTTAATGCTGTTTCCAAACCATTTTGATGGGTTTTCCATCAATCTCAAAACGTTTTTTATGAATCAGACATCCTCTTCTCTTCTGAGCTGGGGGTGCCTGGGGTTCTCCTACTGACTTCCATTACGCTCGGGTGCTTGGTAGAGCACTTGAGCATACTGATGTGTTCGGCACGAGCACACGAGCACTTTGGTGGCTGATCAACACTAGTTATAGAGCGACTCGTTCATCCGGCATCTATTCGCTCCGCTAAAGGATTATTCTGAAAGTGTGTAGAAGCCACACGGGGCCCCAACGCTGCAGACTTATCATGGAGACACTTATCATGGAGACGCTGAACGCAGAATAAATTTTATTTTTTGACGGAAATACTTCAATAAAGATTTTAACACATACAACCGCAGCACTGACTGACTGCCACCCCCGCTACTTCCATGAACCTCTGCTACTTCCCAGGTAGGTAGGCTGCTGCGGAGCAGGTGCTCTACCCCGGGCATGCTTGGCTCTCGACCTCCCACTGCTGCCACCCTGCTGAATCCTAGCCATGCTTTCAACACATATAACTGCCAAGGTGAACTGAGAATGTATTTTTCTGTTTCTACTGAAATAGGCCACTAAACGCTTTTAACACATCTAACCGCCGCCAACCTGAACTGAGAATGTATTTTTCTGTTTGTACTGAAATAGACCACTAAACGTTTTCAACACATCTAACCGCCGCCGAGGTGAACTGAGAATGCATTTTTCTATTTGTACCGAAATAGGCCACTGAACGCTTTCAACACATCTAACCGCCGCCAACGTGAACTGAGAATTTATTTTTCTGTTTGTACTGAAATTGACCACTAAACGCTTTCAACACATCTAACCGCCGCCGACGTGAACTGAGAATGCATTTTTCTGTTTGTACTGAAATACAAAATAACACATATAACAGCCGCACTGACTGCTACAGCTGCTGGTTCTGTGAACCCCTGCACCACTACTTCCCGGGGAGATAGGCTGCTGCAAAGCAGGTGCTCTACCCCAGGCACGTTTGGCTCCCAACCTCCCACTGCTGCTACTCTGCTGACTCCCAGCCATGTTTTCAACACATATATCCGCCAACATGAACTAAGAGTATTTTTTTCTTTTTTGTACTAAAATAGGCCACTGAACGCTTTTGTCACAAATAAGTGCACCAGTGAAATGTGTATATATTTTTCTTTTTTTACTGTAATACGCCCCTATGCGCTTCAACAGAAATAACAGCAAAAGTGAACTGAGCATATATTTTTCTTGTTGGACTGAAATGGGCCACTATACCATTTCACCAGAATTAACTGCAGAAATGCACTGAGAATATATTTTTCTTTTTTTACTGTAATACGCCCCTATACGCTTTCACCAGAAATAACTGCAACAGTGCAGTGTGTATATAAATATATATTTTTTATGAAATACGCCCCTATACTCTTTCACCAGAAATAACTGCATAAGTGACCTGAGAATATATATTTCTTCTTGGAATGAAATAGGCCCCTATACGCTTTAACCAGAAAACAATTAAATAGTGCAGTGCATATATATTTTTCTTTTTTTACTGTAATACGCCCCTATATGCTTTCACTAGAAATAACTGCAACAGTGCAGTGCGTATATATTTTTCTTTTTTTACTGTAATACTCCCCTATATGCTTTGACCAGAAATAACTGCAGAAGTGAAATGCGTATATATTTTTCTTGTAGTACTGAATGAGATACTAAGATATAAGCCACTAAAGGCTTTCCAACGTAGCACTTGCAGCTCAATAATAAAAAGCTAGAATGACAGAGCTGTCTAATGACTATTTGGATTCCCAAAAAAATCGTTCCCTGCACTTGTAAATCACTTTCCTGTCAATGTCCATAGTGCCTTCTGACGTCTCTCCCTGCACTAAGATGCTGTGAAATGATTTCGCCCTATCCTTTCCCTGCACTTATAAATCTTTTTTTCAGTTTCTTTTTAAACATAGAGGTTTTTCTAATAGCTGTCCCTAGCACTTTCACACATCTGTCCCTGCACTCTGAACGCTGGAAAATGGCAGAATGCCGTATTTATAGGGCTGTGACATCACAGGACTGGCTGGCTGCCGACTGTATAGTAATACTTAGAGATATATAGATATAGCAGAGCTGAGTGTGCAGTATCATAGTGCCATAGCACACTCAGCTCTACTATATCTCTATATATGACAGCTCCCCAAGCACACTCAGCTCTACTATATCTCTATATATGACAGCTCCCCAAGCACACCCAACTCTGCTACACCTATACACATGACAACTGCCCCTGCACATTCAGCTCTGCTATATCTCTATATAGCTATCTACTGTATAGTAATACTTAGAGATATATAGATATAGCAGAGCTGAGTGTGCAGGGGCAGCTGTCATGTGTATAGATGTAGCAGAGCTGGGGTGCTGGGGAAGCCCCTGCACATTCAGCTCTGCTATATCTCTATATAGCTATCTACTGTATAGTAATACTTAGAGATATATAGATATAGCAGTGCTGGGTGTGTTGGGGCAGCTGTCATGTGTATAGATGTACACTGGCTATAACAGCTATAACAGAGTCTACAGTAAAAGTCTCATATTTTTTCAGTCAGTGGCTATGCAGCTCTTATAGCTGTGTGGGTAAGTGCTTTGCCTCTGATACAGAAGGTCGTGGGTTTGAATCCCAGCAGACACATCTCTCCCTCTCCTGCTACAGCACAGGCAAGGTCCTGGCAATACAGATGACTATGCCTGTAGCGTGCAAGTTGTGACACAGGCAGGGCATCTATACAGTAGTAAGGGAGGTGAGAGAAGCCGGCCAAGGAGCCTCCTCGCTGCCGGCCACCCACCCCGCCCCGGTCCAAGAAACGGCCCTGAGTGTGTGCATCCAAAAAATATCTGTGACATACAGTGTACTTTTTCAATAGACGGTGTCTGCTGCGGACAGTTACATTAGCTGCGCCACATCTGAAATACAGTGTACATTTTCCGTAGACGGTGTCCGCTGCGGACAGTGACATTAGCTGCAACACATCTCCAGTGTACTGTAAAGTATGCGCATCCCAAAAATATCTGACATACAGTGTACTTTTTCCGTAGACGGTGTCCATTGCAGACATCAGCTGCGCCACATCTCCAGTGCAAAATGTGTGCATCCAGAAAATATCTGTGACATCCAGTGTACTTTTTCAATAGACAGTGTCTGCTGCGGACAGTGACATTAGCTGTGCCACATCTGCAGTGTAACGTGTGCGCTTAAAAAATGTATCTGTGACATACAGTGTACTTTTTCCGTAGACGGTGTCTGCAGTGAATCCACTGGATCACAGGAGGTTCAATCATCTTATTTTTTCCACAGGGGCAGCGGCCGGCGACCGCCAAGAAGAAACGCAGGGCGGAACGCAAACATCAGCGGCTCCACAGCAGTTGGATCAGCGCAGAGCATTCAGACACGCTCGCAGGTACGGCCCCCTCATTAATAATAAACTTGTCATCTAAAATCATTAACCCTATTCATTTGAGGACATTAGAATGAGGTTTATCCTTCAGTCCTAGTAGCCATTTTGGTAGTTTCCAGATGGATATCGATCTTCAGCACTTTTACAGAAGGCTGAGACTGAGAGCACAATTTTCTGGTACTGAGCAATTTGATATTCACAAGGTCCATTCACACGTCCGTTGTTTCTTTCCTGATCTGTTCCGTTTTTTGCTGAACAGATCTGGACCAGATCTGGACCCATTCATTTTCAATGGGTCCTGAAAAAAAACGGACAGCTCAATGTCTGATTTTTTTTCAGGACCCATTAAAAATGAATGGGTCCATATCTGTTCAGCAAAAAATGGAACAGATCAGGAAAGAAACAACGGACGTGTGAATGGACCTTGTTAAGACTGAAAACACTGACCGAGCAATTGAATCTGATGAACTTTCTCTTAGGTCATTGGGGCTGAGAGTCAAGAACTTACATCTGGTAGAGGCATATATACACCTGGTGAATAAGGATACACAAGCTCTGATGGACACAATTAGGAAGGGGGAATTGCACATGGTACATAATGTGACTTCATAAGATAGGCAAGCAATACGGTCCCTTATGGAAGATAAAAGCTTGATTGTAAAACCAGCTTATAAGGGAGGATCGATTGTTATTATTGATAAGATTAACTATTTTGTAGCGGTTATGCACCAACTGTTAGACACAGATACTTATGTTGCTTTGAATGGGCATCCGATGTTTAAAATCAGAGATAAGATACATTCTGTTGTTCAATGATATGCATTTTTGGCAGTGATAGATTAAAAAATGAGCGAGTTCTTGATTAATCAATCACCGGTGACGCCGGTATTTTATGTGCTGCCAAAGGTGCATAAAACGTTAATCGATCCACCAGGCCGCCCATTTGTGGCGTCGGTGGATTCGATTTTATCCCCGCTTGCGATCGTTTTGGAAAAAATACTGACACTGTTGGTTAAAAAAACGAGGTATTTTCTTTTAGACACTTCACAATTTCTGAATGTCATCAGGGAGATAGGGAATGTCCCGGGAGGTAGCTGGCTTGTCACGATGGATGTGGTCAGCCTATACACCTCCATCGATCATGATGAGGGTTTGGAGGCTGTATCGCAGTTGTTGCGGTCCGGTATGCATACTGACATACAGAGAGAATTTTTTCTGGAACTATTAAAGCTGGTTCTATTCGAGAACTACTTTATGTTTGGGGATAATTTTTATCTCCAGCAAGGCGGGACCGCGATGGGCTCGAATGTGTCCCCGCCCTACGCAAATGCGTTTATGGCGTCATTTGAGGAGAAACATGTATACACTGATTTGGATTTCCAACAAAATGTTTTGGTTTGGAAGAGATTTATTGATGACGTGTTTTGCATATGGGCGGGGCCACTAGAGTCACTTGTGGCTTTTTTGGACCGTTTAAATGAAAAGATGAGTGGCCAAATGACCAAATGAAGGTGAGCTTTCTAAACACTTTGATGATTAAAGACCCGGAAGGTAATTTGCTGACCGATTTATATAGGAAAAATACGGACAGAACCAGTGTGCTGCATTTCTCTAGTGCACATCCTCCTGCTCTAAAAAAGCAATTCCAAAAAACAAATGCAAAGAGTGAGAAAGATTGTGTCGGATCCTCTGACGCAAGAACAGAGAGTACAGGAGATAGTGCAGAGATTTGAGCATAGGGGCTATCCACCCCAGATATTAAGAGCAGCCACTGACTCTGTCCCAGTATTTAGAAAAAATGAAAAAAAATGAAAAAATTGAAAAAAACTGAAAATGAAAATTCTCGTATTTCATTTGTACATAAGTTCCATCCTTTTAGTATTAAATTTGATCATATAGTATGTAAACATTGGCCACTTTTGGGTAAGGCAATCTGCAATAAACGTGGCCCAACCTATTGTGACGAACTGGTTCATGCGGACATTGGCACTATGAAAGCTTTTTGGACACAAAAAACTATTGGTAACCAAAAAACGGTACTTATCCCTGCTTGCATTATCTACAATATTCCCACGTAATCAAAGGAAAAATATTCTTTCACCCACATACTGGAAAAGTCTTTAGGATTAAAAGTTTTTTCACCTGGGATTCATCTAATGTAGTTTATTCAATTAAGTGCCCCTGTGGGTTTTTATATATTGGAGAAACTATGCAATCTATAAAAGATCGCATCAGCAAGCACAAATCTGACATTCGTACTGGCAACCTACTGCTATCACATTTCAGCAAGTCCCATCACTCAATCTCCCAACTAAGGTTTTCAAGTATTAGAACAAGTGAAACGACATAGGAGAGGTGGGCATATAAAATCTCAGTTATTGCAGAGAGAGGCATATTGGATACACAGGTTATGAGGATGTAGGCTGCGATATATATTGATTTTTATGTTTTTTTCATTTGTCTTGCAGATAGCGAATCAAAGATGAAATATGAGTTGCATCAAGCTAAACTTTTGTTTATTTATTATTATTGATGGAGTTAATTGTTATTTTGTAACTAGGAAATGACGTGTGGTTACTATTGAGATCATGTCATTTTCCGCCCCGAGATGGGCGTCTGACGTCACTGAACATGTGAATTGAACCGCTATATAAGGATGTAGATTTATTTCTTATGTTTATGTTGATGAAAGCTGGACAGGCTGAAACACGTCCATGTTATATGTATTATTGGATATGAAATGAAGTAATAAAGCCTTGAAGACTATTACAAGCACTCGTTGGTATTTGCTTTACTCACGCTGTGGTCTTGTGTCCTTCACGTGCGGGTGCGCCCTGGGTCCAAGTGCCGGCTATTCTCTGGACTTTTTCTAAAATTTATCTGTGACATAGAATGTACTTTTTCAATAAATGGTGTCCTCTTCTGACAGTGACATTACCAGGGACACATCTGCAGTGTAACGTGTGTGCTTTAAAAATGTATCTGTGACTAGTGATGAGTGGCAGGGGCAATATTCGAAATCGCGATATTTAGCGAATATTTGGGCGAATATTCGCCATATATTCGAGAATTTGCGAATTCAAGATCTCCAGGCATTATTTTCTTGATTGCGGAAATTCACATAAAATTCACCTAAAAATTCGCATGAACTGGTATTTTTAAAAAAATCGAAAATTCGCTATTACGAATATATTTTGCGATATTCTAAATATTCGCGAATTCTCGAAGTGCCGATATTCCCGATTAAAATTCGAATTTTCGTGATCAACACTATCTGTGACATGCAGTGTCCTTTTTTTGAGCAGACGCTGCGTACAGTGACATTACCGGTGGTACCTCTCCTGTATAACGTCTCCTCATCCCAAATACCTTTGACATTTACTGTTATTTTTCATTAGCCGCTTGTGACAGCATTGACAATATCTGCGGGATATCTCCTGTGTGACATTTCCACATCCCAAATTTCTTTTTAAATTTGTTTGCACATACACTTCCAAATCCTACACTACTGTATGTGTGAAAGACTTTCAATCATATATAATATTTAATATGAAGAAGACAAGCAGTGGCTGTGATGCCGACGGTGCACGCAGAAGCCGTGGCAATGTGCGCGGTGAAACTGTGCCTGCTGCCAGAGCACAAGAGAAGCAATCATCCACGATACCTAGCTTCATGTCCCAGTTTGCAGGGCGGCGCAGGACACCACTCTTGAAGTCAGACCAGTGTGACCATGTGGTCGGTTGGATTGCAGCAGATAATGCTTCCAGTCGGTTAAGCAGCACCCTGTCTTCCACCAAGTCCAGTCTCAGTAGTCAAGAGTCTGCTCAACCCAATACTCACCCTGATCCTCCTTCCTCCCACCATAGAGACTTTGAGTGATCCCACACTCTGAGGAGCTCTTTTCAGCGCCATTCCTTGATTTGGCCCTCTCGCCAAGCACTCTTGAAGAGGGACAGATCTTGTGCCCTGATTCCCAAACTCTTGAGCATCAAAAATCACAATAAGATGACAGTGGGGAACGGCAATTACTGTTTAATGAGGTGGATGATAATGAGACACAGTTGCCAATAACTCAACGGCAATTATTGTCCCAAGAGGTTTAGGAAGAGGATGAGATACAGTTTCTAATCACTGAGGTAGTGGTTAGGTCAACAAGTAGGATGAGCAGAATGAGGAAGTGGAAGAGGAGGTTGTGGACGATGAAGTCACTGATCCAACCTTGGAAGGTGGAAAGCCGAGCGAGGACAGCAGTACAGAGGGATCTGCTGCACCACAACAGGCTGGAAGAGGCAGTGGGGTGGCAAAAGGGAGAAGGCAGGCTAAATCAAACAGACCCGCAACTGTTCCCCGGAGCACCCCCTTGCAGAAATCTCCCTTGCCAAGGGGTAGGTGTTCCGCAGTCTGGCGCTTTTTTTGAGGAGAGTGTGGACGACAAAAGAATTGTAATTTGCAACCTGTGCCATGCAAAAATGAGCAGGGGCGTGAATACTAGCAAACTCACCACTACCAGCATGATCCACCACATGGCATCAAAGCACCGTAATAGGTGGGTCAAACGCCTGGGTCCACAATCTGTGTCTGCGGGTCACACTACTGCCCCTCTTCCCCTGTGTTACGTGCTGGCCAATCCCCTGTCAAAGGCGCAGGCCCAGATGCCTCCCGCCCTTCACCTAGACCTTCGCAAGTACCATCAGCAACCACATCCACTTCCGTGTCCCAGCGCAGCGTACAAATGTCCTTACCCCAAGCATTTGAACGCAAGCGCAAACACCCAGCCACCCACCCACAGGCCAAAGCACTAAATGCGCAGCTTTCCAAATTACTCCCCCTGAAAATGTTGCCATTTAGGCTTGTGGACACTGAGGCCTTCCGCAGCCTGATGTCAGCGTCCGTCCCACACGTGCCCTGACCAACGCAGTTACTGGGAAGGTCCACTTAACCACGGACACATGGACAAGTACATTCTGCCAGGGATGCTACATTTCCCTGACGGCACACAGGGTTAATGTTGTGGAGGCCGGGAGCTAGTCGTACCCTGGGATGGCACAGGTGCTACCGACGCTAAGGATTGCGGGCCCTACGTCGATCAGGGTTTCCGGCAGCAACTACGTTAGTGGCTCCTATCCCCACTTCTCCTTTTCCGCTTCCTCCTCCATTCCCACCTCCGAATTATCCGCATGCAGCACCAGTCAGTCATCAGTCAGTAGCTGAAAGCAGTGTAGCACTGCAGTGGGGAAGTGGCAACAGGCCTTGCTGAAGCTGATCTGCCTAGATGACAAACAGCACACCGCCGCAGCTTTGGAACTGGGCATCCTTAGACACATCCTATGCCTTGCCCACGTATTCAACCTTGTGGTTCAGCGGTTTCTAAAAACATACTCCAATTTGCCTGAGCTACTGGTGAAGGTGCGACGCGTGTGTGCACATTTCCACAAGTCACCGATAGATTCAACCGGTCTGTCAATGCTGCAGCAGCGGTTGACATTTTCAGCTCACCGGCTGTTGTGCGACGTGAGCACACGCTGGAATGCCACGTTCCACATGTTGGCCAGGCTTTGTGAGCAGCAGAGGGCAGTTGTGGAATACCAGCTGCAACATGGTCATTGCCTTTCCAGTCAGCTTCCGCTATTCACAAGCGAGGAGTGGGCATGGATGTCTGACCTCTGTGAGGTTTTACGCAACTTTGAGGAATCAACACAGATGGTAAGCGGTGATGACGCTATTATCAGCATAACCATCCCACTTCTGTGTCTACTCAAACGCTCACTGCTCACAATTAAGGACGCCACTTTGCATGTGGAAGAGGTGGAAATGGGGAAAGACATTACACAGAGTGATAGCCAGACCACCCTCAGTTCGTCTTCTCAGCGCGAATTGGATGATGAAGAGGAGGAGGAGTAGGAGACAGTAGCCTCCGCTACAGAGGGTAGCACCCATGGAAGTTTAATTCCATCTGTTCAGCATGGGTGGGGAGAAGAGGAGAAAGAGAATGAGGAGATTGAGAGTGATCCTCCTGATGACGACAGCAAAGTCTAGCCTGTTGGTACTCTGGCATACATGGCTGACTTCATGTTAGGCTGCCTTTCCCACTACCCGCGCGTTATACGCATTTTAGACAACATGAATTACTGGTTGTTCACCCTTCTCGACCCCCGCTACAAAGAGAACTTCTCATCTCTCATTCCTCTGGTGGAGAGGACGAGCAAAACAGTGCAATACCAGAAGATCCTTGTAGAAAAATTGCTACAAAAATTTCCATCTGACAACGCTGGCGGCAGAGTCCGTAGTTCCTTGGCCAACCAAGGAGGGGAGACAAAGGGAACACACAGCAGTTCCAATAGAGGCAGGGCAACACTCTCCAAAGCCTGGGACAGTTTCATGACACCCCACCAGCACCCTCACCCTGACGAGCGGCCTACTGTCACAAGGAGAGAAACATTTAGGAAAATGGTGGAGTACATAGCAGACCGTGTCAGCGTCCTCAATGATCCTTCAGTGCCTTACAACTACTGGGTGTCCAAGCTGGACACGAACTGGCGCTCTGGGCCTTAGAGGTGCTAGCCTACCCTGCCGCCAGCGTTTTGTCTGAGCGGGTATTTAGTGCTGCTGGTGGCATTATAACAGATATCCGCCTGTCAACTGAAAATGCTGACAGGTTGACTCTTATAAAAATGAACAAGGCCTGGATTGACCATGTGTTCTCGACTACACCAGTGGAAAGCTGATGAACATAAAGGCACTTTAAATGTGTTGTTTATAATGTACTGAATACACTCTATTCCCATGCACCCCTTCCACCACAAACAAGGGTATATGGTTGAATCTTCCTTTTCTCATCCTCCTTCTCCTCTTCCATCATATCAACATGCTTATTCGTCGCATATAATGCCCTCGCATATATGCCTTTAGCATATAATGTTTTACAGGGTCAGCTCAGCTGCAGGACTACTTGACATTTTTTTTAGAGGGTCAGCTCACCAGCAGACCCTCACCTACAATGTTTTACAGGGTCAGCTCACCAGCAGGCCCTCGCATATAATGTTTTACAGGGTCAGCTCACCAGCATGCTCTCGCCTACAATGTTCTACGGGGTCAGCTCACAAGCAGGATCTCGCATATAATTTTTTAGAGGGTCAGCTCACCAGCAGGCTCTTGCATATAATGTTTTACAGGGTCAGCTCACCAGCAGGCCCTCGTATATAATTTTTTAGAGGGTCAGCTCACCAGCAAGCCTTCACCTACAATCTATTAAAGGGTCAGCTCACCTAAAGGCAGGCATGGGATCCAGCCGGTTCTCTCCGGTTCTGCCGAACCGTTTGTTAAAATTACAGGCGGTTCGCAGGACCGGTGAGAAGCAGGGATCCCGACCCGGTCCTGCAGCTGCGCCTGCACCCCTGTATTTTTCAGCCTGCGGCCGTTACTTACAGTCAGTCAGCGTGAGCGTGGCTGTGTGTGTGTCAGCCAGTCTTCCACAGTGCTGCCGCCCTCCCCCCGCCCCCAGCCTCGCAGTCATGGCAACAAAGGGGAGTGTCTTGAGAGTGAGCAGCGCCGCGAAGCTGCCAGCCCAGAACAGAGAAGGAGAGAGGAGTCCTCTCACTGTCTGCAGAGTGCCCTAGTTGCTGACAGTCCACACCCCACACACAGCCATGAAAGATTGAAGAGCCGGCCCCTAGCCTAACAGGAAGGAGTCTGGACAGGTCAGGACTCAGGACAGCCTGGTTGGTTGAGTGTGATTTGTGTGACACTGACAAGTTGGCATTAAGGAGGGGACCACCGACCAGGGGCTGAAATTGAAATGTGACAACATAACAAAAATGGAGGGGGCCATGAATCTGTGGGGAGAAGCTATATAAGAAGTTTGAGAACATGGAGGGAGCCATGAATCTGTGGGGAGAAGCTATGTGAGAATATGGAGGGGGCCATGTGGGGAGAAGCAATGTGAGAACATGGAGGGGGCCATGTGGGGAGAAACAATGTGAGAACATGGAGGGGGCCATGTGGGGAGAAGCAATGTGAGAACATGGAGGGGGCCATGAATCTGTGGGGAGAAGCAATGTGAGAACATGGAGGGGGCCATGTGGGGAGAAGCAATGTGAGAACATGGAGGGGGCCATGTGGGGAGAAGCAATGTGAGAACATGGAGGGGGCCATGTGGGGAGAAACAATGTGAGAACATGGAGGGGGCCATGAATCTGTGGGGAGAAGCAATGTGAGAACATGGAGGGGGCCATGTGGGGAGAAGCAATGTGAGAACATGGAGGGGGCCATGAATCTGTGGGGAGAAGCAATGTGAGAACATGGAGGGGGCCATGTGGGGAGAAGCAATGTGAGAATATGGAGGGGGCCATGTGGGTAGAAGCAATGTGAGAACATGGAGGGGGCCATGTGGGGAGAAACAATGTGAGAACATGGAGGGGGCCATCTGGGGAGAAGCAATGTGAGAACATGGAGGGGGCCATGAATCTGTGGGGAGAAGCAATGTGAGAACATGGAGGGGGCCATGTGGGGAGAAGCAATGTGAGAACATGGAGGGGGCCATGTGGGGAGAAGCAATGTGAGAACATGGAGGGGGCCATGTGGGGAGAAGCAATGTGAGAACATGGAGGGGGCCATGTGGGGAGAAGCAATGTGAGAACATGGAGGGGGCCATGAATCTGTGGGGAGAAGCAATGTGAGAACATGGAGGGGGCCATGTGGGAGAAGCAATGTGAGAACATGGAGGGGGCCATGTGGGGAGAAGCAATGTGAGAACATGGAGGGGGCCATGTGGGGAGAAACAATGTGAGAACATGGAGGGGGCCATGTGGGGAGAAGCAATGTGAGAACATGGAGGGGGCCATGAATCTGTGGGGAGAAGCAATGTGAGAACATGGAGGGGGCCATGTTGGGAGAAGCAATGTGAGAACATGGAGGGGGCCATGTGGGGAGAAGCAATGTGAGAACATGGAGGGGGCCATGTTGGGAGAAGCAATGTGAGAACATGGAGGGGCCATGAATCTGTGGGGAGAGTGCTCCAGATTCGGTTGTTAAAATTACAGCGGCAGCAGGAGATGAGCGCTTCAATTCCAGAGTTTAGCTCCTAAGGCTTTTTAAAAGTTGAGTGGTATGTGTGTAGTGTATATATAGTGTATTTGTGTGTAGCATATATATGGTGTATGTAAATATGTCGTGACTGTGTTGCATATATATGGTCTATGTAAATATGTGTCGTGACTCGTGACGCCCTGCGTATCCACCGCTGAGTAGGGAACCTGTTGTTAAAAATTTGAATCCCACCCCTGCCTAAAGGCCTTCGCATATAATTTTTTAGAGGGTCTGCTCACCAGCAGGCCCTCACCTATAATGTTTTACTAGGTCAGCTCACCTGAAGGCCCTCACCTACAATGTTTTACAGGGTCAGCTCACCTGAAGGCTCTTGCATATCATTTTTTAGAGGATCAGCTCACCAGCAGGCCATCGCATATAATGTTTTAAAGGATCAGATCACCAGCAGGCCCTCGCATATAATGTTTTACAGGGTCAGCTCACCAGCAGGCCCTCACCTACAATTTTTTTCAGGGTCAGCTATCCAGCAGGCTCTTGCATATAAATTTTTAGACGGTCCGCTCACCAGCAGGCCCTCGCATATAATGTTTTACAGGGTCAGTTCACCAGCAGGCACTCACCTACAAAGTTTTACAGGGTAAGCTCACCAGGAGGCCCTCGCATATAATTTTTTAGAGGGTCAGCGCACCAGCAGGCCCTCACATATAATTTTTTACAGGGTCAGCTCACCAGCAGGCCTTCACCTACAATCTTTTACAGGGTCAGCTCACCTGAAGGCCCTTGCATATAATTTTTTAGAGGGTTAGCTCACCAGCAGATCTTTACCTACAATGTTTTACAGGGTCAGCTCACCTGAAGTCCCTCGCATATAATTTTTTAGAGGTTCAGATCAACAGCAGGCCCTCACATATAATATTTTACAGGGTCAGATCACCAGCAGGCCCACGCACATAATTTTTTAGAGGGTCAGCTCACCTGAAGGCTCTCGCATATAATTTTTTAGATGGTCAGCTCACCAGCAGGCCCTCGCATATAATGTTTTACAGGGTCAGATAACCAGCAGGCCCTCACCTACAATGTTTTACAGGGTCAGATCACCATCAGGCCCTCGCATATAATTTATAGAGTGTCAGCTCACCAGCAGGCCCTCACCTACAATCTTTTACAAGGTCAGTTCACCTGCAGGCCCAAGCATATAATGTTTTACAGGGTCAGCTCACCAGCAGGCCCTCACCTACTAGTCCAGTCTCACTATCCAGGAGTCTGGTTAACACAATCCTCACCACCAGGGGTCACGTAACTAGTTATCACGGAGGTGTCTTGTTTGTTATTGGAATTAACCAGACTAATCGCTCCATCAACTAATAACATCAATGCACCACCACCCACAGAATCGAGAAAGAGCTATCAATCTGTCAATCCTTTCAGTGTCCGGGCCAGGTGAGGTTTCCCGTGTTGAGTCAAATTAAGCCACAGGCTCCACTCCTGGTGGTGCCCTTCCATCAATTCCTTTAAGTTTCAGCTTTGCAACCATACTCTCCCTGGAACCCAAAGACTTTGGTATCCTGGAAGCTGCTCGTCGGAACTACGATGGTATCTGATCGTCTTCGAACCTCCGACTTTCGTTTTTGATTTATGAAAACATTCTTGGCAAATGCTTTCACTTTGGTTTGTCTTCCGCTGGTCCAAGAATTTCACCTCTAGCGGTGCAATACGGATCCTCTCGGCCGTCCCTCTTAATCATGGCCCCAGTTCCGAAAACCAACAAAATAGAACCGGAGTCCTATTCCATTATTCCTAGCTGAAGTATTCAGGCGACCCGGCCTGCTTTGAACACTGTAAATGTTTTCAATGGTCAGCTAAGCAGCAGGCACTCTCCCATATTTTTTTTAAATGGTCAGCTCAGCAGCAGGCCCTCAACCATAATGTTTTAGAGGGTCACCTCAGCAGCAGGCCCTTACCTACAATCTTTTACAGGGTTATCTCACCTGCAGGCCCTCACCTATTTATATCTAGAAGGTAATTTTCATGCATGCTGCCTTGCTTGGAAGTAGTAGCGGTAGCTGTTTCTCAGGCTCCCTCTCTGGAATCAAACCCTGATTCCCCGTTACCCATGATCACCGTGGTTTGCACTGATAATAACATCGAAAGTATATAGGGCAGACATCCGAATGGATTGTCGCCATCACGGGGACGTGCGATCGGGCCCAGGTTATCTAGAGTCACCATAGTGGCAGCAGGCCCTTGCCTATGTTTTAGATGGTCAAATCAGCAGGCCCTTCTTATGTGTAACAAAGGGTGTATTGTAGTGTCGGTTCCTTGTAATTTTTGGCAGCCCTTTCACTTAGTGCATAAGCTTTATGAGTATAGGAGGATAGGAGTCCCACTACAACAATTGTACCACAATGTGAATGAGGCCCTCCTTTATTTGATATACAGGTTGTACCGGAGTGCCTCTTCCTTCTAATTTTTGGCAGCACTTGCACTTTATATACAAGTAAATATACAGGAAAGAATGTTTCCTAACAAATTTTCCTCTAAAATCGATTTTATCTTCGGTTTTGTGCGTATTATTGTCAGTCTGTAATGTGGCGTACTACTCGGACAACATTGTTCCCAGCAGCGACCTGGGAGTCCAAGATGCATCCAGACATCCTCCCCATGCTGTTCCCGAACCATTTCAGTGATGTTTCCATCAATTTTTGACCTTTTCCTATGAACCAGGCTCCCTCCCCTCTTCAGAGCAGGGGGTGCCTGTTTTTATGCTCGGGTTCTTCCATTGACCTCCATTGTGCTCGGGTGCTCGGTAGAGCACCCAAACATCCCGATGTGTTCGTCCCGAGCCCCCGAGCACTATGGTGCTTGATCAACACTAGTCCCTATCTCTTATAATAACCATGGAGTGTCGATCATGTGCTACCACATAGCAACAGGAGTCCCCCATATTATATTGTGCAAGCCATGCGATTATTATTTATTCTGTATGTGATTGTCTGTTTTACATTATATTTGTCACGAGTTGGAGGTCCCAGGAGAGACCACCGCGTCGTCATGCAATAAACAAACGGAAATCAGGTACAGACACATAAGAGTTTATTGCACAAACAAAACAGGGAAGGCAGCACAGACAAAACAAGAGCTCTATGTACCGTCAGCACAGTGGGAGAAAACCCCCACTGCGCCACTGTCTAGTAATACTCCAGAGGGGCGTGACTAAGCAACTTCTGGTGTTCACTAGAGCCCTAGATGGTAGGGTTAGACTTTGCCGCAGGAAGTTGCCAGGGTCCACTCTGGAGCGTGAACTAGACAGTGACAGCAGGGACGAATGGACAACAGGTACCAGAAGGTACCGACGGCACATAGGCAAACATAACAGACAGGTAAATACAAAACAGGGCAAATAATAACACAAGCAGGAGTTCATGCAAGGGAGCAGGAGTGGCAATGAGCAGAGAAGGACTTGCTCCACCAGTAGTAAACTGCATGGCCTTGTCATGCCACTCTGCTGCAAAGGCTTGCTGAACACAGACATCAGAATAAACACAAAGTAACTAAAACATAACTAGCAGAACAGATAACAAAGACAGGAAAGAGGACATCAAAGAGGACGTAAAAGGACGTAAATGAACAAGTAGGGAAACCCACAGAGCACAGACAGACACGGATCCCATGGGTCAGCAGCATGGGAGAGAAAGTACAAACCAGGAGCAGAGCAGGACAAGACAACACACACCAGGAGAGCTGACCCAGAACTGAGGAAACCTCAGCCTTATATACAGGTTCCATGGGTGCAGCAGAGAGACCACACCCATGGAGCAGACAGAGGATTAACTCTTAATTAATGGATGCATTGGTTGTCTAAATTTTCTACAAGCTATAAGTGAGACTGTAGTAGAAGGTTGTAGAATCTAGCAAGGTTCTTTGAATTATAGAACTGAGCAGGATTCTAGTGATGATCTGTAATAATTTTATTAGTGAAAGTTTGTAGATTGTGGATAACAGAGCTCCTGTGATGCTGAGGGGGTTCTGATTAGTCTGTAACAGCATAGTTTTAAGATAATAAAAAATATTTGGTACTACCAAGAGAAAAGTCATCCATGTGTGTAGAAAAATCATAACGACACTTGTTTTAAAGGTTCAGAAATGAAATGCTTATGCCTTTGTTACCCTAATGTGCCCAAGTAAGAAAGATGGTATTAGAGAATGGTTTGAAATAACTAAAGGTAAAAATAAGTCTTCATTATCATAACCCTAATGCTGTGTGTGTTTGTCTAAGTAGGAAAAACCTATGGCCATAGAGATTGTTTTTGAAAAAATAAAAAATAAATAAGCATTTTACCTAGTGTGTGCCAATAGACTTGTGGTTAGCACTAAGAATATGAAGATGTTAGGAATATACAGGTGCAGCTGAGCAAAACTTGATAAATGGCAAAAGAAATGTTAATTAACTATTTCAATGTATTTCAATGTATTTCAATGGCGTTTGTCACAAGATGGCCCAAGATAACACTGTGCCATGTGTTATCAGAGTTATCAGAGTCAATTCTAGCTCGGCTACATCTGTATCTTTGTTAAACAGTTATGGTTTCAAGAACTATTGGAAATAAACAAGGAGGCACTCATTGTAGTCAAATCATATTCTTTATTTCATCAGAATAATAGGAGGCAAATTATAAGGCATAGACGGTTGACCTGGATGCCACACAGGTAAAACATAGAGCAAAGGCCGTTTCACGCTCATGCGCTACTTCAGGCCACTGACGTAATCACACAGTTACATCACTTTTTTGTGCTAGTTACCAGATTCATCAGAGCAACAAGTGACGCATCCTCAAACATGAGCACACTTTTTTTTTTTTTTTAAATATCTATTTTATTTCATTTTCTTCTCTATACAAAACAACACATATTATGATAGAAAAAACAGCCAACACAGGATAGTTACTATAAAACAGTAGCGAACTACCCTATCGCATAACCCAAAATCCTACACAGATTATAAATATGACTGTAAATTCACCAATGATATAAAAAATAAACCTATAACCTCCCCCCCTGCCCCCCCCCCCCCCCCCCCCATTGGCTGTCGTCACTACCGCTCTAGTACGCACAGACATAATTACACTAGTAGCTATGTCTGAACAGTCACACGTGCCGCTCTCCATTTCCTTTCCATATCCTCATAGACTTTAATTTGTTGGAGGTACAAGATCCATTCGCTTAACGAGGGTGGGGAGACAGACCCCCAATATTTAACCAGAATAACTTTTGCCACCATCAAACCCCTCATCCAGATCTGTCTGACCCGAGCCAGAACTTCCATGTCTATAGCATAATATCCCAGTATCACTGTCAGCATCCCAGGGCTATATGTCGAAGAAGACTCCTTTTGTAGAGCTGCAAAGATCTGTTCCCAATACCTTTTTATTTTACTACATTCCCACACTAAATGCCTAAAATCCGCGTTCACATACCCACATTTAGGACAGCCACAGTCTCGACCTTTATTTTGGGGGAATTTCGCTTGGGTTTTTGGGGTATAGTACAGCCGATGCAAGATCTTAAATTGAATTAATCTGTGAGCATTAGAGATTGTGGCTTTTCTTACATTCCTATAAATATTAGTCCATTGTAATGGTTGGCAATGCAACTCTTGCTCCCATTTATTTGGGCTTTTAAATAGAGTTACAGTTGCCAGTGCCGTTCGAAGTGTACTATATAGACTGGCTATCTTAACCCTCTGATCTGTCTGGGCATAACAATAATCCAAAAATACATTCTCCCGTGGAAAAATATACCCATTATTCCTAGAAGCCTCATAAACGTGTTTTAAACGTGCATACATAAACACATCTAATGATGTACTATCAGTGAAATTATAATCCGAAAAGGATTTAAAGTGTCCAAAAACAAAAAGGTGACACACATTAACAACTCCCCTACGTATCCAATATTCAGAATCTGTGATTTTGAAGAATTCCACCAGATTCCTATTCTCCCACAAAGGGGAAAAAGCAAAAGAGTAGGAGACTTTCAAAATCCTCTTAAGCTTATTCCAAACCTTCTGTAGAGTCCAAGGGATCAATAGGGACTTCCTCACTCCCAAATGACCCGATTCCAAACATGTAAAAATGTTATCAATTGGTTTTTCCATAACCTGCGTCAAATATTGTGCTTATGAACTCTCTTTAAATTTACAACAACGTTGAACCTGTGCACATAAATAATAACCTTGAAAAAAAGGAAATGATAGCCCACCATCTGAGTCTGACAGCCATAAATAACTCTGTTTAATCCTCACCCTCTTCCTTCCCCATTTTAGATCGTTAATGAGCATCTCCAATATGTAAAAAAAAAATATCATCGATCCAAACAGGGGAGGCACACATCGGGTACATCACAATAGGCAGAATAATCATTTTGACCAACGCTATTCGATCCGTCTGTGCCAATATCAGTTTCTGCCAAGCGCATATTTTAGACTTAACTTTGTTTAACACCGGGGCCAAATTAAGCTCATAAAACCTGTTTATGGGAACCCCAATCTTCACCCCCAAGTAGTCCAAGGTTTCGTTGGGAGCCAGGACCCGGACTCTACTCCCCTCATCTACGGCCTTGCGGTTCAGCGGGAGGAGCGATGACTTGGTCCAATTAATCAGATAGCCCGATAATTTACCAAAGTCCTCTATTGTTGCCATCACATAGGGGAGGATTTTTCATCCCTGGTCCAAAAACAAAATAACATCATCGGCGTAGAGACTTATTTTAACGCTCACTCCTGCCACCCCAAAGCCGTCTATGCGGTTATCTGAACGAATCTTACAGGCCAATGGTTCAATAAATAAAGCAAAAAGAAGGGGCGAGAGAGGGCATCCCTGTCTCATCCCCCGCCGCATCATAATGGAAGAAGAGCCAATGCCATTAATATTAATTCGTGCTAACGGCTGTTCATATAACATTTGGGTCATTTCTATAAATGCAGTCCCCAAACCAAAATGAGACATAGTGGACCAGAGAAAAGACGACTCCATCCTGTCAAACGCCTTTGCGGCATCTAAAGACAGGATGGAGTGGTCCATGCTACCCCCAACAGAAAGATTCAAATACACCCTATAGAGACTCATCTGTATTTGCCGGCCCGGGATGAATCCCGTCTGATTGGAATGTACCAGAGAGGCAATGACCCTTTTCAAGCGATTAGCCAAAATTTTTACAAAAATTTGGTCATCTGTATTTAAGAGCGATATGGGTCTATAAGATTCCATATCGCATCTATCTTTATCCTTTTTTAACAACAAGATAATCACTGCCTCTCTGAATGATGGAGGCAAAGAACCACATACACAGGATTTATTCAAGACCCGCAAAAAGATTGGGAGGAGCGATTTAGCATGGTGCCTATAGAGTTCAAACGGCAAACCATCAGGGCCAGGGGATGAATCATATTTCAGAAGTGGAAGTATCGATCGCAACTCCTCCAACCCGATAGGACGATCCAACATTTCCCTATTCTTTAAATCTAACTGGGGAAGCCCCCGTTGTTGTAAGTATTGCTCCATATCATCCCGTCTAGACGTAGGGTCAGACTGATAAAGCGCAGAGTAGTATTTCACAAACTCCTCCCTAATCATCTCCGGGGACCTCACCCTATTGCGTTTTGAATTCCTAATCTCACTTATAGTAGTAGCCTCCCTCTGATTAGAAACTAACCGTGCCAAGAACTTACCTGTTTTACCCGATTCACAGAAGCGATTTTGACCTTGGAAGAGAAGCTTATGTTGAGCTTTACTGTACACGAGTATCTTAAGCTGTAAGTTGGCCTCTTTTAACTGGGTTATATATTCCTCATTATGGTGAGTAACTAATACACCTTGTAATCTCCTAATTGTCTCTGTCAACTGTTGTTCCCTTTGGCGGAGTTCAAATCTATAGCAGTTAATCTTAGTAAAATATAAACCCCTTATATGGGCCTTAAATGCATCCTACACATAATGAATATGTGTCGAGCCTACATTAAAGCCCCAAAATTCCTGTATATCCTGGTCAATTTGGCCTTGCTCCCCTATCACATCCAACCAATGCGGGTTCAATTTGAAGGTTCTACCTGGTGGTGGAAGGTCTACCTCTCTGAACGAGATCAGGACTGGGGAATGATCTGAGATTCCATGAGGTTCATACTTCATTCTCACGATTTGATTACTCAAATCACGGCTTGCAAAAGCCAGATCAATACGGGACATTGACCCGTAAGACTGGTTAAAGCAAGAGAATTTTTTTTTATTTCCATAGAGGTGGCGCCAGATATCTACCAGCGCCAGCTCCTGGCAAATAGTACTCAAAGGAGATCCAGACCGACCCCGCCCAGGAGAGGCAGAAAAACGATCCAACTCAGGGTCAGGAACAGCATTAAAGTCTCCGGCTACTAATAATGGGCATTGATTTTTTGTGGCTAGGTATTTAGATAATAGGGAAAAGACAGTTGATTTATATGGTGGAGGAATATAAATAAACGCCAATATAATCTGCTGCCCTTTCCAAAACCCATGCAGGAAGACAAATCTCCCTTCTTTATCAATCACGTTGTCTACCGGTAGAAATTCCATCCCACCGTGAATATATACACTAATCCCTCTTGCATAAGAGGAGAAATAAGCATGATATTCCAAAGAAGCCCATTTTCTTTTCAATGTATACAACCTATCTACTGTTACGTGGGTTTCTAATAATACCACAATTGCCGGCAGATGACGGGCCACAAGATCAAATACCACCGTCCTCTTCACTCTGTCTCCCAACCCTCTCACATTCCAGAATAGAATATTACGTAGCATAAGCAGTATGTGACATTCCCAGTCCCCCATCTAGGAGAGAGAGACGTAGACCTAGAAAGCAAGTGACGAAAGCCAATCCCACCCTTATACCCACCCCCAAAACACCCCCTCCATGGTTGATAAAGAATATCACATTACCCATCAACCTCTTCCAATCCACCAAACCTCCCCCCCGGCCACTTCCCCCTTAACCTCCCACCTCCCCACATTTAGATTTTCTTTATAGCCCCATCGAGTCCAGCCATTGAACAATCTCCGCCTGTGTAGGGAAGAAGCGGACAGAATCATTATGTACCACCCTCAATTTGGCTGGGTATAATATTGAGTACTTAATGTTTGCTACAGCCAATCTTTTTTTAACCTCAACAAAGGATCTTCTTTTACTTTGGGTCTCTCGCGGAAAATCTGGGTATATTGATATCAGGTTACCATCAAAATATGTATCCAATGCTTCTCTTTTACGTCTAAGTACCCAGTCCCGATCTTTTGCGCAAACTAGTTTCGCCAAGATTGCTCTAGGGGGGGCCCCTGGAGGAAGTTTTTTAGAGGGGATTCTGTGGGCCCTTTCCACGCAAAAGGTAGCTGCATCGTGATCTGGCCTTAAATTTTCAACCAGCCATTTTTTGGATAAAGTTAGCAGGATTATCTTGTTCTGCCCCTTCTGGGAAGCCTACCAGTCGCAGGTTGTATCTACGAGACCTATCCTCCAGATCTATCACTTTCCTTCTGAGCCAAGAACGATCTTCATCTACCTCTTCTAGTCTCTTTTTTAATAGACTGTTCTCTAGCGTAGCAGAGTTAACTGCAGATTCCAGTTCCTTCACCTTCAGTCTCAATTTGGTCATCTCATCTCTGATTATCGTGACATCTCCTTGCACTACTGAGAGGGACGAGGCCAACTCTGCCACGGATGTATTAGTAGAATTTACTACTTCCAGTATATCTGAAAGTTTTTTTATTAATACAGTACTCTCGAAACCTTCACTCTGGGGCATGGTAGCTTTTAAAGTACCAAACTCTGGACGGTCCGTATTGACCACTCCCTGCTCCACCTGTGGTGCAGATCTTTGCACACCTCCCAGGGTTTTAGGTGGTGGTGATTTCAGAAATGTATCTAATCCCTCCTGATTTACGGTATTTAGGCGGCATTTTTAGGGAGCCTAATAGGAGACCACTGTACATAAAATTCACACGAAAAGAATCTTAGTATTAGAGCCGGACAATATGCAACACAGGAGGGTTTCCAGTACCAGATCCACTAGCAGTTCGGATCTACATGAGAAGTACCCCGCGTTAACAATAAGACCCAAACGGCCTATTTCGTGCTCATAGAGGTGTAAATGTTGCATTTATAGCATATGTAACATATGTAAATATAATGGCCTGTAACTAACAATGCTGAGTACAGAAAGCACATAGAAGCTGGGTACATATAGAACACAGAAAAAAAACAAAACATATTCAGCTGTGCACAAAAACACACCCTCATCTGTTTCAACTTAGGATCACAATATATAGGCGGAGGGCTCCTTTAACCCCGAATGTCACTCTGGGTCGAATAGCAATATATAGGCAGAGGTCTCCTTTAACCCCAAATGTCAATCTAGGTTGAATAACAGAAGGGCATACACACAAAAGCCACTATATATTTGAGGGTCTTGCTAGATGCACATTTGTCATATAGTTCACCAGTGGTATATCAGGCAAGAGCCTCCTCGGACATCACGGTCCTGCCCTCCAAATGGAGCTCCCAATATGCCCTTTCCACCCAATTTTGTCAGATCACCCGGTTAAATGCCTCCCGGCGCCTGATATTAATCCAACGGGCAAGTCCGTCCAGACACACGGACAGAGGCAAACAGAGGCACCTTACAATCGCAGGTGGCACTGGACCTCCACTGGCATTCCTCTGTGACCTCACCCCCTCTCAGGCACACAGAAAAGGGTCGGCTCCCCAGACTCCACGTCCTCCAAGTCCAGCCTCCATAGATGACCCCACCGGCATCCACAACAAAACGCCGCAATCCACCGGGATCCACTGAAGGTCCACCACCCTCCCAGGAGAGAAAAAGGTGCAGCAGCACCCACACCCCTGAACCACGAGGCCTCCACCTTCTCCCGTCACCCACCGGAGGTAAGTATCTGAACTTCAGCCGCACCAGGCCCCGGACTCCATCACCCTCCGGTCAGGCAGGAAAGCAGTCATACCAGTTAGGGCAGCTTCTCAGGGCACCTACTCCAGCCTACAGATCAGCGCTTCTACGCTCCACAGACGGCAGGTCTAGGCGTGTCTCAGGCACCAGCTCCCGGCAGGTCACAGCTGGGCTCAGCGTTCCACATCGCAGCGGGAGGCGGGGAAAGGGGGAAGGGACAGAAGGAGGAGGAGCGCGGCACGCACCCCTACGTCATTCCGCTTAGCTGACCTATGGGAAGGATATTAGTGGGAATACTGTGCTGTTGGCGTAGAAACATGAGCATACTTATTAAAAGACAACACAATGTTACTTTACAAAAATGCACTCAGATCATTTTTATCATTAAGGTCCAAAGGACCCATTGCTCCCGAATGTGTAATCCAACTAGCATCTTTACATAACAGAGTATGATGTCTATCTCCCTCTTGTGGAGGATATAATTATACCAATTCTATCCCTAAAAAAATTTAAGACATTGGGGTTTCCCCATGTGCCATCCTTACATGCTCTAGTAAACGGAGACACCTGTTACCTGAATTAATCAAACTCAAATGCTCCCTAAACCTCTTACATAGACTCCTGATCTTCTAACCTATATAAAATCATTGAGGTATTTCACAAAATTGTGAAATTGCAGTTCGGTACATGACCAAACAATGAATATATCATCAATATACCGTAAAAACAATTGGAAATTACACAAAAAGGGATTATTCAAAGAGTTTACATATTTATCCTCAAATCTGCCAGGGTAAATGTTAGCAAATGTGCAAGACACCGCTGTCCCCATGGCTGTACCATTGGTTGCCAAATCTAAATGTAATATTAGTCAGGATCAGTTCCAAGGCTTCCTTTACAAAACCACTGTAATTCTTACTCTTATCAGTTCCCTCTAACACTTTCAACACTGAGCTATTTCATGCGGTATTCGAATATACAAACTCTCCACATACAGTGACACTAAACCATACCCCTCCTGCCACCAAATAGATTTCAATGCCAGGAGGAAATTGTTCATGTCCTGCAGATATGATGGTTTGCTATCCAGGAGTGGTCTCAACAGCCAATCAATATATTCTGATAATGGTTCAGTCATTGAGCTGATCCCGGCCACAATAGTTTGCCTGGGAGGTCGGTCGGCCGACTTGAGTATCTTTGATGAAAAATACCAAGCTGTTTTACATTCAGAACTGGTGCAGGATGTGCCAAAGTTATGAAGAAGTCTGCTGTCACGAGTTGGATGTATTGCGTCGTCAAGCAATAAACAAATGGAAATCAGGTACAGACACACAAGAGTTTATTGCACAAACAAAAACCAGGAAAGGCAGCACAGAAAAAACATGAGCTCTATGTACCGTCAGCACAGTGGGAGAAAACCCCCACTGTGCCACTGTCTAGTAATACTCCAGAGGGGCGTGACTAAGCAACTCCTGGTATTCACTAGGGCCCCAGATGGTAGGGTTAGACTTTGCAGCAGGAAGTTGCCAGGGTCCACTCCAGAGCATGAACTAGACAGTGACAGCAAGAACGAATGGACAACAGGTACCAGAAGGTACCGACGGCACATAGGCAAACATAACATAGACAGGCAAATACAAACAGGGCAACTAATAACACAAGCAGGAGTACATAGCAAGGAAACAGGAGTGACAATGAGCAGAGAAGGACTTGCTCCACCAGTAGTAAACTGCATGGCCTTACCCATGGCACTCTGCTGCAAAGAAAGGTGCAGCAAGGGCTTGCTGAACAGAGACATATGAATACACAAGGTGATTAAAACATAACTGGCAGGACAGATAACAGAAACACAGGAAAGAGGACATCAATGAACAAGTAGGAAACCCACAGAGCACGGACAGACAGACACGGATCCCATGGGTCAGCAGCATGGGAGAGTGAGTACAAACAAAGAGCAGGACAAGACAACACACACCAGTAGAGCTGACACAGAACTGAGGAAACCTCAGCCTTAAATACAGGTTCCATGGGTGCAACAGAGAGGCCACACCCATGGAGCAGACAGAGAGGATTAACTCCTAATAGGCACACAGGGGAGTTAACCCATAAAGAACCACAAATAACACACAGGAACGGAGCTGCAGCGAGAGCATAGACAGAAGGTCACAGCCAGAGGTAACGACTGTGACACCTGCACCTCTTTATAACTTCGAAGGTCCACCACCAGCTATGGGTCTTTATTAAGATTGCCATCTACAACGCCCGTCTTAATAAATGTGCCCCATGGTTATTATATATGGAACTATTTAAGTTATGGACTGTCAACAACTGAAAATATACTCTGAAACCTGCACTCAGGATTGTGATTACACCTGGTATCCCCTCACATATCAAGACTGAGAAAGGAGGGGTAAGAGACTAAACTAACAGACAAAGTTGTAAAGAGCTGGAAACCACATATGTGTTGCAGCACAAAAAGGGTCTTGCAGTATGGTACACAGAACAAGAAATGGAGAACTGACTTTGCACCAGAGACTTTGTAAGTTTAGAATCCAAGAGGATTAGAAGTGAAGAATACATATCTTTTTAGTCCAACACACAGTTTTTATGATTTTAGTTTTTTTTAGACATCCAATGGTTCCAAAGTGGTTCTGTTAAATGACTAAGGTTTATATTATGTTGTTTAGAATAGGTCATGATTAGAGATGAGTGAATTGAAGCTGACGAAGTGGAATTCGATCCAAATTTCAGGAAAACTTTGATTCGCAACAAATGCGAATTTCCTCGCGCCTCGTGGTAACTAATCGCCATTTTCCTAAAATGGCGGCTACACGTGTGAGGACTAAGGACATGGGGCAAGGAACTCTGGGAAGGTGGGGTCACCCAGATTGACATGCCTGCATGCAGCCAATCAGCAGCCAGCCAGCCCTGTGATATCACAGCCCTATAAATATGGCAGCCATTTTAGATTCTGCCATTTTCCAGCGTTCAGAGTGCAGGGACAGATGTGTGAAGGTGCTTGGGACAGCTATTGGAAAAACCTCTGTGTTTAAAAAAACCCTGAAAAAAAGGATTTATAAGTGCAGGGAAAGGATAGGGAGAAATCATTTCACAGGATCTTAGTGCAGGGAGAGATGTCAGAAGGCTCTAGGGACATTGATAGGAAAGTGATTTACAATTGCAAGAAACAATTACTTGGGGATCCAAATAGTCATTAGACAGCTCTGTCATTCCAGTTTTTCGTTATTGGGCTGCAAGTGCTATATTGGAAAGCCTTTAGTGGCTTATATCTTAGTATCTCATTCAGTACTACAAGAAAAATATAAATGCATTTCACTTCTGCAGTTATTTCTGATGAAAGCGTATAGCGGCATATTACAATACAACAAGAAAAATATAAATGCACTGCACTGTTGCAATTATTTCTGGTCAAAGCATATAGGGGCGTATTACAGTAAAAAAAAAAAAATATATATATATATATATACGCACTGCACTGTTGCAGTTATTCCTGGTCAAAGCATATAGGGATGTATTACAGTAAAAAAAGGATAAATATATACACACTGCCCTGTTGCAGTTATTTCTGGTGAAAGTCTATAGGGGCGTATTACAGTAAAAAAAAGAAAACTATATTATCAGTGCATTTCTGCAGTTAATTCTGGTGAAAGCGTATAGGGGTGTATTTCAGTAAAATAAGAAAAATATATACGCACTGCACTATTTAATTGTTTTCTGGTTAAAGCGTATAGTGGCCTATTTCATTCCAAAAATAAATATATATTCTCAAGTCACTTCTGCAGTTATTTCTGGTGAAAGCGTATAGGGGCTTATTTCATTAAAAAAAGAAAAATATATAAGCACTGCATTGTTGCAGTTATTTCTGTTGAAAGCGTATAGCGGCATATTTCAATAAAAAAAGATAAATATATATGCACTGCACTGTTGCAGTTATTTTTGGTGAAAGTGTATAGGGGCGTATTACAGTAAAAAAAAAGGAAAATATATTCTCAGTGCATTTCTGTAGTTAATTCTGCTGAAAGCGTATAGGGGTGTATTTCAGTAAAATAAGAAAAATGTATACACACTGCACTATTTAATTGTTTTCTGTTTAACACATATAGTGGCCTATTTCATTCCAACAAGAAATATACAGGGAGTGCAGAATTATTAGGCAAGTTGTATTTTTGAGGATTAATTTTATTATTGAACAACAACCATGTTCTCAATGAACCCAAAAAACTCATTAATATCAAAGCTGAATATTTTTGGAAGTAGTTTTTAGTTTGTTTTTAGTTTTAGCTATTTTAGGGGGATATCTGTGTGTGCAGGTGACTATTACTGTGCATAATTATTAGGCAACTTAACAAAAAACAAATATATACCCATTTCAATTATTTATTTTTACTAGTGAAACCAATATAACATCTCAACATTCACAAATATACATTTCTGACATTCAAAAACAAAACAAAAACAAATCAGTGACCAATATAGCCACCTTTCTTTGCAAGGACACTCAAAAGCCTGCCATCCATGGATTCTGTCAGTGTTTTGATCTGTTCACCATCAACATTGCGTGCAGCAGCAACCACAGCCTCCCAGACACTGTTCAGAGAGGTGTACTGTTTTCCCTCCTTGTAAATCTCACATTTGATGGTGGACCACAGGTTCTCAATGGGGTTCAGATCAGGTGAACAAGGAGGCCATGTCATTAGATTTTCTTCTTTTATACCCTTTCTTGCCAGCCACGCTGGGGAGTACTTGGACGCGTATGATGGAGCATTGTCCTGCATGAAAATCATGTTTTTCTTGAAGGATGCAGACTTCTTCCTGTACCACTGCTTGAAGAAGGTGTCTTTCAGAAACTGGCAGTAGGACTGGGAGTTGAGCTTGACTCCATCCTCAACCCGAAAAAGCCCCACAAGCTCATCTTTGATGATACCAGCCCAAACCAGTACTCCACCTCCACCTTGCTGGCGTCTGAGTCGGACTGGAGCTCTCTGCCCTTTACCAATCCAGCCACGGGCCCATCCATCTGGCCCATCAAGACTCACTCTCATTTCATCAGTCCATAAAACCTTAGAAAAATCAGTCTTGAGATATTTCTTGGCCCAGTCTTGACGTTTCAGCTTGTGTGTCTTGTTCAGTGGTGGTCGTCTTTCAGCCTTTCTTACCTTGGCCATGTCTCTGAGTATTGCACACCTTGTGCTTTTGGGCACTCCAGTGATGTTGCAGCTCTGAAATATGGCCAAACTGATGGCAAGTGGCATCTTGGCAGCTGCACGCTTGACTTTTCTCAGTTCATGGGCAGTTATTTTGCGCCTTGGTTTTTCCACACGCTTCTTGCGACCCTGTTGACTATTTTGAATGAAACGCTTGATTGTTCGATGATCACGCTTCAGAAGCTTTGCAATTTTAAGAGTGCTGCATCCCTCTGCAAGATATCTCACTATTTTTGACTTTTCTGAGCCTGTCAAGTCCTTCTTTTGACCCATTTTGCCAAAGGAAAGGAAGTTGCCTAATAATTATGCACACCTGATATAGGGTGTTAATGTCATTAGACCACACCCCTTCTCATTACAGAGATGCACATCACCTAATATGCTTAATTGGTAGTAGGCTTTCGAGCCTATGCAGCTTGGAGTAAGACAACATGCATAAAGAGGATGATGTGGTCAAAATACAAATTTGCCTAATAATTCTGCACGCAGTGTATATTCTCAGGTCACTTCTGCAGTTATTTCTTGTGAAAGCGTATAGGGGCATATTTCATTAATAAAAGAAAAATATATACGCACTGCACTGTTGCAGTTATTTCTGGTGAAAGCGTATAGGGGTGTATTTCAGTAAAATAAGAAAAATATATACGCACTGCACTATTTAATTATTTTCTGGTTAAAGCGATTTCATTCCAAAAAGCAATATACTGTATATTCTCAGGTCACTTCTGCAGTTATTTCTGGTGAAAGCGTATAGCGGCGTATTTTGTTAAAAAAAGAAAAATATATACGCACTTCACTGTTGAAGTTATTTCTGGTGAAAGCATATAGGGGTGTATTACAGTAAAAAAAGAAGAATATATTCTCATTTTATTCTGCAGTTATTTCTGGTGAAAGTGATTAGGGGTGTATTTCATTAAAATAAGAAAATATATATACGCACTGCACTATTTAATTGTTTTCTGGTTAAAGCATATAGTGGCCTATTTCATTCTAACAAGAAATATATATTCTCAGGTCACTTCTGCAGTTATTTCTTGTGAAAGCGTATAGGGGCATATTTCATTAATAAAAGAAAAATATATACGCACTGCACTGTTGCAGTTATTTCTGGTGAAAGCATATAGGGGTGTATTTCAGTAAAATAAGAAAAATATATACGCACTGAACTATTTAATTGTTTTCTGGTTAAAGTGATTTCATTCCAAAAAGAAATATATATTCTCAGGTCACTTCTGCAGTTATTTCTGGTGAAAGCGTATAGGGGCGTATTTCATTAAAAAAAGAAAAATATATACACACTGCACTGTTGCAGTTATTTCTGTTAAAAGCGTATAGGGGCGTATTTCATTAAAAAAAGAAAAATATATTCTCAGTGCATTTCTGCAGTTCATTCTGGTGAAAGCGTATAGTGGCCCATTTCAGTCCAACAAGAAATATATATGCTCAGTTCACTTCTGCAGTTATATCTGTTGAAAGCGTATTACAGTAAAAAAAGAAAAATATATGTGCATTTCACTGGTGCACTTATTTGTGGCAAAAGCGTTCAGTGGCCTATTTCAGTACTAAAAGAAAAATATATTCTCAGTTCACGTCGGTGGTTATATGTGTTAAAAGCATGGCTGGGAGTCAGCAGGGTGGCAGAAGTGGGAGGTCGTGAGCCAAACGTGCTCGGGGTAAAGCACCTGATTCGCAGCAGCCTACCTGCCCGGGAAGTAGTGGTGCAGGGGTTCACAGAAGCAGCGGCTGTAGAAGACAGTCAGTGTGGCCGTTATATGTCTTATTTTGTATTTCAGTACAAAAAGAAATATACATTCTCAGTTCACGTCGGTGGCGGTTAAAATGTTGAAAGCGTTTAGTGGCCTATTTTAGTACTAACAGAAAAATACTTTCTCATTACACGTTGGCGACTGTTATATGTGTTAAAAGTGTTTAGTGGCCTATTTGCGGTTATATGTGTTGAAAGCATGGCTAGGATTCAGAAGGGTGGCACCAGTGGGAGGTTGGGAGCCGAACATGCCCGGGGTAGAGCACCTGCTTCACAGCAGCCTATCTGCCCGGGAAGTAGTGGTGCAGGGGTTCACGGAAGAAGTGGCTGTAGAAGACATTCAGTGTGGCAATTATATGTGTTATTTTGTATTTCAGTACAAACACAATAATACATTCTCAGTTCATGTCGACGGCTTTTAGATGTGTTTAAAGTAGAGTTAGGGGGACACCTGGATGTTCGGGTTCGACGGGTTCGGCCAAACTTCACAAAAATGTTTGAGTTCGGGACCCGAACTTGACCCCGAACCCGAACCCCATTAAAGTCAATGGGGACCAGAACTTTTGAGCACTAAAATGGCTGTAAAAAAGTAATGGAAAGGGCTAGAGGGTGGAAAGGGCTAAAATGTGGTTAAGAGCATGGCAAGTGCTCTGGAAACAAATGTGGATAGGGAAATGACTTCAAATAACATAAAATACGTAAAAATTTAAATTGATAATCTTGATCTTGGAGGACGAGCTTGAGGAGGCGGTGGATGTGGCGGTGTAGGTGGAAGCGGCGGTGGAGGAGGAGGAGGCAGCCAACACTGGTTTTTGGTTTAATTATTTTTTGTTTAAATTAGGGTACACCCCAAAACATTGGGAAATATAACCTGTTATAGCACCCTCGAGCCGTGCTAAACAAACGTTCAGGCAATACACTTGCTGCAGGGTAGGCTAGCACCTCCAAGGCGTAAAGGGCAAGCTAAGGCCATATGCCAATTTGTAGACCCAGAAGTTGAAGGGGGCAGACCCATCAGTCAGTACGTGTAGGCTTGTGCACACATACTGCTCCACCATGTTGCACGTCCCCGTGATGTCCACGATCCAATTGGATATCTGCTCTATCAACTTTCGATGTTCTTTTCTGCGCCTACCATGTTGATCATGGTTAGTGGTGAATCAGGGTTCCACGCCGGAGAGGGAGCGTGAGAAAGGGAGACCACATCCCAGGGAGGTCAATGGCTGCAATGTGATCAAGCTGAAATGTGGGACAAATTATTAAAGCAGAAGGATCGAATGAGAAATTTAAGTCCCTGTCACCTATGCAGAGCAGGGGTTTTTTATCGCCAGAAATGGGTTAATAAAAATATATTGTATGAAGCTGCACCAATTTGCCAGATAGTATCACCCATTCTACATAAAAATTGCATATAAAAATGACAACTGGGCACTCACTGACAATGGGGTCAATTGAAAGCGATTTATTATTACAAGTAAAAATAAAAATGATAAAAATAGTACAGTTAAAAAACAATAATTAATAAATAATCGGAACTAGAGATAGCAGCAATCCTATGTAATAAACCTCCAATTATCAGGAGAAACAGTCTTTGAAAACCATGCATGTCTTTGGTGTAATCCCCCATGAAAGACTAGAAAGACTCTTACTACCAAATATTGCTGGTCTATTAATACAGCACAAAGGAATTTTCTGAGATCGAAAACATCGAGAGCCATCCTTACCTCTTAACACAAATTTACCTGCACGTAAGAAGGCATCGGTCATATTGTGAACCGGCACCGGAACACAGACAGAGGTCAGAGTGCGGTGCTAGCCAGCGTGGGAGAGAGAAGCTGTGAGGACGCCAAATCGTGAGTTTTAACAATCGAACCAAGGTGCCATACTTCTCACAAAATAATAGAGATCGCATGATATTCTGGTAAAGACTGTACTCGAAATTATATGAGAATAAGACTAGCAATTAGAGCCTCATTTGCCAAGTTTCTGTGAAGTGGGACACCGCTTGTGTACTCAGAGTAGCAGACGCCGCTCACTCATACGAATAATCTTCACTACAACAATAATTATACAAATTATATTTGTATATATGGCCATATACGAACATTGGTACACTGTCGAACTTTGAAGATTGTTTTTATATACCTTTGGAGGGATCCGAATACAGCAGATACGATTTTATGCACCTAGTAACACATTGTATGGTTTGGAGGGACCGTTGTTCCTGACCACTACTGGATTGCTATTACCTCTCTGAACTGTACATATCTTCAAATTATTTTAAAATCATTTTATAGGACATTCGATTTTATGTATTTAACATAGGACATTCGATCTTTGAATTTCAATTTTTTTTAATTTTGCTTTCAGCTATACACTGCATGGTTTTTAAAGACCGTTTCTCCTGATAATTGGAGGTTTATTACATAGGATTGCTGCGATCTCTAGTTCTGATTATTTATTAATTATTGTTTTTTAACTGTACTATTTTTATCATTTTTATTTTTACTTGTAATAATAAATCGCTTTCAATTGACCCCATTGTCAGTGAGTGCCCAGTTATAATTTTTATAAGAAATGGGTTAAAGGGCTTCTGTCAGCCCACTAAACCGTTTTTTTTTTTTGTTTACTAATAATCCCTATACTGCGAGCTCTGCATACATAAGTTAAATAATCATTTTGGTTCAGTAGAATTTGATAAAAAGCTATTTTTAAAATATGCAAATTACCTTGCTACCAGCAAGTAGGGCGGCTACTTGCTGGTAGCAGCCGCATCCTCCGATCCTAATGACGCCCCCTCCACATTGTGATTGACAGGGCCAGGGAACGGAATCTTCTCTGCTGGCCCTGCCTGTTAGCATTCAAAATCTGGCGCCTGCGCCGCGGCCGTACCTATCTTCAATCTGCGCAGGCACACTGAGAGGCAGCCACTCGCTCGGCCGCTCCATCCTCAATGCGCCTGCGCCGATGACGTCACATCTACACCTGGCGCAGGCGCATTGAGGAGCGAGCGGCCGCCTCTCAGTGCGCCTGCGCAGATTGAAGATAGGTACGGCCGCGGCGCAGGCGCCAGATTTTGAATGCTAACAGGCAGGGCCAGCAGAGAACGATTCCGTTCCCTGGCCCTGTCAATCACAATGCGGAGGGGGTGTCATTAGGATCGGAGGATGCGGCTGCTACCAGCAAGTAGCCGCCCTACTTGCTGGTAGCAAGGTAATTTGCATATTTTAAAAATAGCTTTTTATCAAATTCTACTGAACCAAAATGATTATTTAACTTATGTATGCAGAGTTCGCAGTATAGGGATTATTAGTAAACAAAAAAAACAAAAAAACGGTTTAGTGGGCTGACAGAAGCCCTTTAATGTCACCCACCAATGGAACAGATGATTTTTAAAAATTTCGGTCCCTGTCACCTATGCAGAGCAGGGGTTTATTCATGGCAAAAATTGTAAAGTGTCAACCCAAGAATGTAACAGAAAAATTAGTGAAATGTATTAACCTGTCTACTAGGTAGAGCAGAGGTATATCACAGCCAAAAATTGGTGAATGTCACCCGAAAATGTAACAGACAAATTAGTGAATTTTTTTTACCTGTCTACTAGGTAGAGCAGGGGTATATCATAGCCAAAAATGTAACAGACAAATTAGTGAAATTTGTTAACCTGTCTACTAGGTATAGCAGTGGTATATCACAGCCAAAAATTGGTGAATTTCACCCGAAAATGTAACAACATAATTAGTCAAATGACATAAAATAAAATAAAATATGTACAAATTTAAAAAAATAATCTTGATGTATGAGGTGGAGGTCCATATGGAGTAGGAGGTTGAGGAGCTGGTGGATGTAGTGGTGTAGGTGGAAGCAGGGATGGTGTACGAGGTAGCCAACACAGCTTTTTGGTTTTAATTATTATTTTTTAATTATTATTATTGTTATTAATTAGGGTACACCCCAAAAGAGTGGGAAATAGTAAAAATACAACAATGAGCAATTGCGCTGTAGTATAACAATGGATGGGTAAGGCCAGTATACATGTCTATTCTGCAGAAGGTATGAATAAGTCATGTAGGATCCATACCTAGTTCATTTTAATGAACGTGATCTTGTCCACATTGGCTGTGGACAGGCGGCTGCACTTGTCTGTGATAACGCTCCCTGCCGTGCTAAACACACATTTAGATAAAACACTGGCTGCAGGGCAGTCCAGCATCTCCAAGGCATAAAGGGCAAGCTCAGGCCATGTGCCCAATTTGGAGACCCAGAAGTTGAAGGGGGCAGACCCGTAACTCAGTACGTGTAGGCATGTGCACACATACTGCTCCACCATGTTGCTGAAATGCTGCCTCCTGCTAAGATGTTCCATATCAGCTTGTGGTGCTGGTTGTTGTGGCGTGCTAACAAAGCTTTCCACATTTCAGCCATGCTAACCCTGCCTTCTGAGGTGCTGGTGGTGCCACAGCTGTGTTGGCGACCTCTTCTTCCTCCTCTGCCTTCGCATTGTGCTTCCACCGTGCCCCCGCTGTCAGGTGGGAATGCCACCAGCAGCACATCTACCAGCGTGCGCTTGTAATCGCGCATCGTACGATCACGCTCCAGTAACGGAATTAAAGACGGTACGTTGTTCTTGTAACGGGGATCCAGCAGCGTGGACAGCCAGTAATCAGCATAAGTTAGAATGTGGGCAACTCGGCGATCATTGCGGAGACACTGCAGCATATAATCGCCCATGTGTGCCAGGCTGCCCAGAGGCAACAAAAAGCTGTCCTCTATGGGAGGTGTGTCGTATGTGTCCTCTGTATCCCCCCAGCCATGCACCAGTGATGGCCATGAGCTGGTTTGGGTGCCACCCTGCTGTGAACACGGTTTCTCCCCCTCCTCCATCTCCTCCTCCTCATCCTCCACCTTATCATACTCCAGAACTATGCTCTGGCTGGACAATTGTTTACCTGGCGTTTGTGGGTGCAGGAACCCACCCTCGGAGCCACTTGTGAATGACTGGCCGAAAACCCTATGAAATGATCCCTCCTCCTCATCCTCCTGTGCCACATCCTCTTACATCATCACCAGGAGCGTTTTTTCAAGGAGGCATAGAAGTGTGATAGTAACGCTGAGAACGGCGTTATCGGCACTGGCCATGTTGGTGGAGTACTCGAAACAGCGCAACAAGGAACACAGGTCTTGCATGGAGGTCCAGTCATTGGTGGTGAAGTGGTGCTGTTCCGCAAAGCGACTTACCAGTGCGTGCTGCAGCTGAAACTCCACTATCGCCTGCTGCTGCTCGCACAGTCTGGCCAGCATGTGCCAGGTGGAGTTCCAACTTGTGGGCACGTCACATATGAGGCAGTAAGCGTGAAGGCCGAAGTTACGCTGCAGCGCTGACTGGCGAGCAGCAGCATAGTAAGAACGCCGAAAGCGCGCACAGACGGCCTGCACTTTCTGCAGCAGCTCTGACATATCGGGGCAATTTTTAAACCTCTGCACCACCAAATTCAGCACATGCGCCTGGCAAGGGATGTGCGTCAAACCGGCTAGTCCCAGAACTGCTACGAGATTTTGCCCGTTATCGCACACCACCAGGCTGGGCTTGAGGCTCACTGGCACCAACCACTCATCGGTCTGTTGTTTTTCTGCCCGTCCACAGCTCCTGCGCGGTGTGGGGCTTGTCCCTCAAACAGATATATTTTAATACTGCCTGCTGTAATTTACCCCTGGCTGTGCTGAAGTTGGTGGTAAAGGTGTTACGCTGACTAGATGAGGAGGCGGAGGATGGTGAACCAGAGTAGGAGGAAGCAACAGGAGGCAAAGAGAAGCGCCCTGCAATCCTCGGGGGTGGAAGGACATGCGCCAAACTTCTATCCGCCTCAGGCCCAGCCACCATTGCATTTACCCAGTGTGCTGTTAGGGAGATATAACGTCCCTGACCGTGCTTACTGGTCCAAGTATCCGAAATTAGGTGGACCTTGCCACAGATGGTTGCGCAGTGCACACCTGATTTTGTCACCCACTTAGTTGAGTAGGGAAGGGATGGCTCACCTGGAAAAGTAGTGGTGGCTGGGCACGATGTACTGTGGGACAGCCACCGCCATAAGGCTTTTAAAACTCTCTGTCTCCACAAGACGGAATGACAGCATTTCAAAGGACAGTAATTTTGAAATGCTGGCATTCAGGGGCAGGGATCGCAGGTGGGTAGGGGAGTACTTTCTCTTCCGCTCCAGTGTTTAGGAGATGGAGAGCTGAACGCTTCCATGGGACATTGTGCAGATGCTTAGTGACCCAGGTGGTGTTGTTGCTGGCAGATCCTCTGTTTGCGGGGTGGCAGGTGCCACTGTCACTCCAGAGGTGGATGAAGAGGCCAAGACTGCAGCAGAAGAGGAAGCAGGAGAAGCCAGAGACCTTTCTTGGTATTTGAGGTGTCTACTCCACTGCAGCTCATGCTTTGCACTTAGATGCCTGGTCATGCAGGTTGTGCTCAGGTTGAGAACATTTATGCCTCGCTTCACTCGCATGACCTTGATTCCATATGGGGTTGAGGACCTCATCGTCCTTACATCATCTTCCACCCAGTCTTCACCCCTGACTTCCTTGTCGGTCTGCACACTTTCGAAAGTTACAGCAGTTGGCACCTGTGTTTCGTCATCTTCCGAGACGTGCTGCGGTGGTCCTCCCATGTACTCATCTTGAAACATAAGTGGTTGGGTATTGGTGCACTCAATGTCTTCCACTTCTGGGGCAGGGCTATGTCGATGGCCCTGGGAAACCCTGATAACAGAGTCATCAAAAAGCAGAAGAGACTGCTGCATGACTTGGGGCCCAGAAGGCTTGGCTAGTTTGCAAGGGGGTGAGGTGAAAGACTGATGGACATCGGCTGCAGGAGCCAACTCTGATCTTTCAGCAGAAGACTGGGTGGGAGACAATGTAAAGGAAATGGAGGCACTGTCAGCAACCCAATCTACTATCGCCTGTACTTGTTCTGGCCTCAACATTCGTAGAGCAGCATTAGGCCCGACCAAATAACGCTGAAGGTTCTGTAAACTACTCGCACCTGAGGAAGGGGTTTCACTTGTGCGTGTAGCTTGCACAGATCGATCACGTCCTCTCCCTGCAACAGGAGCTCCACCAGCAGCACCATGACCGGGGCCACGTCCCTTTTTGACGCTGTCCTCATTCTCCGCAAATTTAGTATTTGGCCCAAAATGGGTGTTTTTTTTTATAACAAATTAGAACACCAGTATCTAACATGTGTATTTCACACTGACAGATGCTGCCAAAGCTGCAAATTTAGTATACGGCCCAAAATGGGTGTTTTTTAATAACAGAATAGAACAACAGTCTCTAACGCGTGTATTTCACACTGACAGATGCAGCAAAGGCTACAAATTTTGCCCAAAAAGGGTATTGTAATTCACCCTGAAAGATGCAACAAGGCCTGAAAGATTTCGTATTTTGCCCAAAAAGGGTGTTTTTTTAATAACTGAATATGACAGCAGTATCTAACGCTTGTATTTCACACTGAAAGATGCAACAAGGGCTGTAAAATTCATTCTTTTGCCCAAAAATTTTGTTTTTTAAAACCCAGAAAATTATTGCAGTATTTCAAGCCTAAACTTCACACTGATTTATGCTGCATAGGCCCCAGATGGAGGGTATTGCCAAAAATTTGTGTTTTTTAAAACCCAGAAAATTATTTAAATATTTCAAGCTTGTATTTAACAATGACAGATGCAGCAAACATGCAGAATTAGGATTTTGCCCTAAATGGGTGTTTTTTTAATAACAGAATATTATTGCAGTATTTCAAGCTTGTATCTCACACTGACAGATGCAGCAAAGGATTCAAATTTAGTATTTTGACCCAAATAGGTGTTTTTTTAATAACAGAATAGAACAACAGTATCTAACGCATATATTTTACACTGACAGATGCAGCCAAGGCCGCAAATTTAGTATTTTGCCCAAAATGGGTGTTTTTTTTAATAACAGAATATGACAGTAATATCTAACGCTTGTATTTCACACTGACGGATGCAACAAGGGCTGTAAAATTTATTCTTTTGTCCAAAAATTGTGTTTTTTTAAAACCCAGAAAATTATTGCAGTATTTCAAGCTTAAATTGCACACTGACTAATGCTGCATAAGCCCCAGATGGAGGGTATTGCCAAAAATGGGTATTTTTTAAAACCCAGAAAATTATTGAAGTATTTCAAGCTTGTATTTAAGAATGACAGATGCAGCAAACGCTGCAAAATTAGGATTTTGCCCTAAATGGGTGTTTTTTTAATAACAACATTTTATTGCAGTATTTCAAGCTTGTATCTCACACTGACAGATGCAGCAAAGGATTCAAATTTAATATTTTACCCCAAATGGATGTTTTTTTTAATAACAGAATAAAACAACAGTATCTAAAGCGTGTATTTTATACTGACAGATATAGCCAAGGCCGCAAATTTAGTATTTTGCCCAAAATGGGTATTTTTAAATTACAGAATAAGACAGCAGTAGCTAACACTTGTAATTCACACTGAAAGATGCAACAAGAGCTGTAAAATTTAGTATTTTGCCCAAAAAGGGTGTTTTTTTTATAACAGAATATGACAGCAGTATCTAATGCTTGTATTTAACATTGAAAGATGCAACAAGGGCTGTAAAATTTATTATTTTGCCCAAAAAGGGTGTTTTTTTTAAAACCCAGAACATTATTGTAGTATTTCAAGCCTAAACTTCACACTGACTAATGCTGCATAGGCCCCAGATGGAGAGTATTGCCAAAAATGGGTGCTTTTTTAAACCCAGAAAATTATTGAAATATTTCAAGCTTATATTGCACTCTGACTAAACCTGCATAGGCCACAGATGGAGGGTATTGCCAAAAAGGGGTGCTTTTTTAAACCCAGAAAATTATTGCTGTGTTTCAAGCTTGTATTTAACAATGACAGATGCAGCCAAGGCTGCAAATTTAGTATTTTGCTCTAAATTGGTGTTTTTTTAATAACAGAATATGACAGTAGTATGTAACGCTTGTAGTTCACACTGACAGATGCAATAAGGGCTGTAAAATTTATTATTTTGCCCAAAAAGGGTGTTTTTTAAAACCCAGAAAATTATTGCAGTATTTCAAGCTTAAATTGCACACTGACTAATGCTGCATAGGCCCCAAGATGGAGGGTATTGCCAAAAAAGGGTATTTTTAAAACCCAGAAAATTATTGAAGTATTTCAAGCTTGTATTTAACAATGACAGATGCAGCATACGCCGCAAAATTAGGATTTTGCCCTAAATGGGTGTTTTTTTTAATAACAGAATATGACAGCAGTATATAATGCTTGAATTTCACACTGACAGATACAGCAAGGGCTAAAAATTTTGTTTTTTGCCCCAAAAGGGTGTTTTTTAAAACCCAGAAAATTATTGCTGTATTTCAAGCTTAAATTGCACACTGACTAATTCGGCATATGCCCCAGATGAAGGGTATTGGCAAAAATGGGTGTTTTTTTAAAACCAATAAAATTATTGAAGTATTTCAAGTTTGTATTTAACAACGATAAATGTAGCAAACGCTGCAAAATTAGGATTTTGCCCTAAATGGGTGTTTTTATTTTAAATAACATAATATGATAGCAGTATCTAATGCTTGTATTTCACACTGACAGATGCAACCAGGGCTGTAAAATTTAGTATTTTGCCCAAAAAGTGTGTTTTTAAAACCCTGAAAATTATTGCAGTATTTCAAGCTTAAATTGCACACTGACTAATGTGGCATAGGCCCCAGATGGATGGTATTGCCAAAAATTTGTGTTTTTTAAAACCCTGAAAATTATTGAAGTATTTCAAGCTTGTATTTAACAATGACAGATGCAGCAAACGCCACAAAATTTGGATTTTGCCCTAAATGGGTGTTTTTTTAATAACAGAATATGACAGCAGTATCTAACGCTTGTATTTCACACTGACTGATGCAAAAAAAAGCTGTAAAATGTAGTATTTTGCCCAAAAAGGGTGTTATTTAAAACCCAGAAAATTATTGCTATATTTCAAGCTTAAATTGCACACTGACTAATGCGGCATAGGCCCCAGATGGAGGGTCTTGCCAAAAATGGGTGATTTTTTTTTAAACCCAGAATATAATTGCAGTATTTCAAGCTTCTATTTGACTGTCACAAAAGCACATATGCTGTGCTGGTGCACAAAACTTGCATAAAATGGCCGCCGTCGCCCACCTAACTAACAGACGAATACAAGTTATTTTTCTGGCTCATTGGGCTCAGGGCAGGATAAAAAGATTGTGCACTGCACCCGCAAAACAAAATCTAGGTAGATCGCTGAGTTAACAAGCACGTCAGATTAAAGATTCTGTCCTTTTCTCTTCCTCACAGCAGCAGCATCCTATCTCTACACTAATCAGAGCAGAGTCACGTGCAGCGCTACATGACTCCAGCTTATATAGAGGCTGGGTCCACATGCAGCACTGGCCAATCACAGCCATGCCATTAGTAGGCATGGCTATGATGGCTTCTAATGGCAAACGAGTTAAACGCTTGTTCAAAAAGCGCCATTAACTCGCCGAACACCAAACCCGAACTTTCACAGAAAATTTCAGGACCGGGGTCCAAAAATCCTAAACTTCGGTACGATCCCGAACTTTAGAGTTCAGGTTCGCTCAACCCTAATTATAAATACAGTTGCAAGAAAAAGTATGTGAACCCTTTGGAATGATATGGATTTCTGCACAAATTGGTCATAAAATGTCATCTGATCTTCATCGAAGTCACAACAATAGACAATCACAGTCTGCTTAAACTAATAACACACAAATAATTAAATTTTACCATGTTTTATTGAACACACCATGTAAACATTCACAGTGAAGGTGGAAAAAGTATGTGATTTAATAACTGGTTGAACCTCATTTGGCAGCAATAACTTTAACCAAACGTTTCCTGTAGTTGCAGATCAGACGTGCACAACGGTCAGGAGTAATTCTTGACCATTCCTCTTTACAGAACTGTTTCAGTTTAGCAATATTCTTGGGATGTCTGATGTGAATCGCTTTCTTGAGGTCATGCCACAGCATCTCAATCGGGTTGAGGTCAGGACTCTGACTGGGCCACTCCAGAAGGCGTATTTACTTCTGTTTAAGCCATTCTGTTGTTGATTTACTTCTATGCTTTGGGTCGTTGTCCTGTTGCAACACCCACCTTCTGTTGATCTTCTGCTGGTGGACAGATGGCCTTAAGTTCTCCTGCAAAATGTTTTGATAAACTTGGGAATTCATTTTTCCTTCGATGATAGCAATCCGTCCAGGCCCAAACCATGATGCTGCCACCACCATACTTCACAGTTGGGATGAGGTTTTGATGTTGGTGTACTGTGCCTCTTTTTCTCCACACATAGTGTGGTTACATCTGTCCACAGAATATTTTGCCAGTACTGCTGTGGAACTTCCAGGTGCTGTTGTGCAAACTGTAAACGTGCAGCAATGTTTTTTTTGGACAGCAGTGGCTTCCTCTGTGGTATCCTCCCATGAAATCCATTTGTCACGAGGGTGTCAAGAGCCACGTCTGACTCTGTTATACCCGAGGTCAGGAAGTCGCAGCGGGTGGCTGCGCGCTCTATGTCTAAAGATAGTGCTGTTACTTAATGGTAGCTTTCCTTTTTGTCTCACTCACGGATCCGTAGCTTCTTCTCCTTAGCTGTTTCTTGTCTGGCACTCCCAACCTCCTTATATTCCACTCTCCCACATCTCTGGTTGCCAGATATAGAGCTTCCTGCCTGGACTTCTATACTGACCCACTGAAGCTGAGTTGCTGTTAACCCTGGTTGTCGTACCAGAGCATTACCCTCCGGATCCCTGTTGGTTGTTTGTTGTCGCCCACCTGGGACTATTTGTTTTGTCAGTATTGTCTGTCCTCTCCCTAGTGTTTCCCTTTAGTGTTAGTGGTGCAGACTAGTGTTCCCACCGCCCTATTCACTACGTAGGGGTCATCTTAGGGAAAGCCAGGGTTTAGGCACGTGATTGGCGTACGGGTGAGAAACCCGTCTAGGGACGTCAGGGCAGTCAGGTGCCAGCCTCAAGGTGAGTTAGGGGTCACCATCTTTCCCTCTCCCTTGGACAGGGCCTTCCTTTTCCCTCCCTTTGCGTCACGTATATGATCGGCACGCCGGTCGTGATACCATTCTTGTTTAGTGTTTTACGTATCGTACATTTGCTAACAGGGCTGTTAGCATATGCCAGAAACTTTTGTAAGTCTTTAGCTGACACTCTAGGATTCTTCTTCACCTCATTGAGCAGTCTGTGCTGTGCTCTTGCAGTCATCTTTACAGACGGCCACTCTTAGGGAAAGTAGCAGCAGTGCTGAACTATCTCCATTTATAGACAATTTGTCTTACCGTGGACTGATGAACAGCAAGGCTTTTGGAGATACTTTTATAACCCTTTCCAGCTTTATGCAAGTCAACAATTCTTAATCATAGGTCTTCTGAGAGATCTTTTGTGCGAGGCATCATTCACATCAGGCAATGCTTCTTGTGAAAAGCAAACCCAGAACTGGTGTGTGTTTTTTATAAGGCAGGGCAGCTGTAACCAACACCTCCAATCTCATCTCATTGATTGGACTCCAGTTGGCTGACACCTCACTCCTATTAGCTCTTGGAGATGTCATTAGTCTAGAGGTTCACATACTTTTTCCACCTGCACTGTGAATGTTTACATGGTGTGTTCAATAAAAACATGGTAACATTTAATTCTTTGTGTGTTATTAGTTTAAGCAGACTGTGATTATCTATTGTTGTGACTTAGATGAAGATCAGATCACATTTTATGACCAATTTGTGCAGAAATCCAGATCATTCCAAAGGGTTCACATACTTTTTCTTGCAACTGTATTTGTCAAAATGATTATATGATTATTGTCATATTTTCATTTTTATGTCGTAACTTTACATCACCTTGCATAATAAATATAATGTTTTGGGAGCCTAAATGCCACTAAAGGGTGCAATGCTGTGATTTACAACATACTGTATTGTAATTCATATTTCAATAGGTCATGGATTCAAAGTACATCATTACAATGGTACAGCAAGTTAAATAATACACAGTTCATTTATTACTGACGCTGACCTTTGGTGTAGTCATATGTTGCTGACATTTACATTGGCAGAGGATAGATAGCTGGATTACCCTGTGACTATGATTGTGTTATTGTTTTTGTGCAGTAAATGTGCTCAGGTTTTCTGATGATCTAAATACTCTAAGATTTACAATAATCTAATGCCACCAAGGTTGATGGCCCTGTCTAACAAAATGTTTTCCTCCTATATGTACCTGTTCTGCTCACCCCATAAATCATGTTTAGAAAAACATGATGTTAATGAATCATTGGATGATGGATAGAACTGAATATAGTATTTCATTTGTCACATTTTAAAATAGTTTTGTTTGATTAATAGTTATTTATTACATAGATTATGGACTAGAATATTGGTATGGTGGGGATTGAAAAAAAAAAATGCATTGTTCAAGCCATGACTCCAGAGACAATTACTTGCTAAATTAGTTTTCCAGGTACAGTATGAAAATATATAGCTGTGCTCACCACATTCAAAGTAAAGGTTACTGTTTCTAGGAGAAAAATATAGCTTTTGTCACTTGCAAAACGGCAAGTACTACTATGTGTACTTTTACGGCTATAGAAATTCCTATCTAATTTTTTGGGACAAAACTGCTGCATTTGAAGGCAAAGCTGCAATCTGTAACATATATTACTAGGTCAACTTCCAAACAGTAGTATTTTAGGAATATGGCAAATAGTGTTGAGCAAATTGACATAAACGTCGATCTGAATTTCAGATCTATAAAATGGCGGAAAAATAAATTCATATTCACCTCATGCATTTTTGCGCAAAAAGCCTATCACGGTGATCTTGATTGAAGATCCCGCACAAAATCTCATGCGCGGTGATGTATGACGTCACCACGCCGACCAGCATGATGACATAATCACGCACCGCATACGATTTTGCTCTGAATCTTCTCAATCAAATGGATAAGATGAGTATTTAATTTTTTTTTATAGATTAACCTTACACAGCCCTCCATGGTCATATCAGATGCCGCGATCAGCAATGAACGCAGCATCTGAGTGGTTTATTGACACGGGTGATGCAATCACCTTTCCCTTTCATTTGCATTTGTTACTCACAAAGAAATGCACTTTGTGATGAAGTAATAATTAAATTTGGCTAAGCAGCCAGAACAAATTTTTGAGAACTTCGCTCATCTCTAATGGAAAAGTTGTATTTACTAATGAGAGAATTGATTTGTAAAAATTTAATTTGTTCAAAATTCAGCCTTCTTGAGTAGCGAGGGGCTTGCCCAGCTGCTCAAAGGACTCCTCCATCTCACCTGGTTCTGTCAATCTCATGTCTGTGCATTTGCTCGAAAGCCTGAGCAGCACAGATCCTGACTGTGCATGTACCACTCCACTACTGGGTGTACCCAGACATAAGCAACACATGCACAGTTTTTCTGTGTGATGCTGGTTGGGGAGAAGTGAGTGGATCTTGTGTGCTAGGCTAATGTCCTGACTTTGTGTAACATGGTGAAGTGGCTTTTGTTTGTGGGGAAGGTGTATGTGACGGATCTGAACACGAAACCTAGGACAGATAGGTTATCTAAGCCTAGATAAACCAAATAACATTACATTTTGGCTGAATTTACACCAAAAACTAGGTCCACAGGTAATTATGTTCCACTGTGTTTTTTACACTGGACACTATTTTAACACAGTGGGATAGTTTTAGAAAAACTGGTGTTCCCATCCCCAGTATTGATTTCCTAAGTGTTGGCGTAAGAGGTGGCTAATTTTTAAGAGTGAGATGCCTCACTTAATTTTGGTGCATCTCTGGCACTCTGTGCACTAGAAACTCAAATATATGTCAGCCAGGGACTGGCCTAGACTTGAGCTAAAATTTACTTAAATTATTTTAAATCCATTGGGCCATGATAGCCTCTACCATCTCTCACTAAGCCTTGCACTGATTCCCAACATTTTAGAAATTTTTTTTATTATTTATTTTTTATTTTTTCTGGGGAAGTGGGGGCCATTTCTGATATTTGCTATGGGCACCTGTGATTGTTATGTACGCCCCCACAGCGGTCTATGTTATCACCAGAAATAATGTAATCCATTATTCATGCCTGTGTCAAGCTCTGTTGCCACCTAAAAGTTTAGGAAAAAAACTAGTGAAAAGGCCATAAACACGGTGTATAATGGCTATATGTAGTGCTTCTCCTCATGTGCAGACATTACGGCTTGTCCTGAAAAGTCACTTGCAATGACAGTTACGCTTTAAAAACTCTGTGGTAATATGGTGACACATTTTAATACAGTGAACAAAAATGGCACTTTGTTTATAATTTTTTTTTTATTAATTAAATATTTTTAATGATTTTAACATGGCTGATAATTGTAGGAGCTTTGTCGCACTCCGTATTGGTCTTGCTGTGTAAAGGGTTCCCACCGCAGTATACAATTAATTAAAGATCACAGCACTTGAGCTTCAGTTGAAATGCTTTTATTTGTGCATTAAATAGACATGTGGCAATTTCGTGTTAACGTTTTCGGCACGTAGGCCTTCGTCAGACACTGCGAGTATAATAGAACAAAATTCATCAAAATACAGACAAAAGAAATAGATAGTATAACTTATACATGACTGATGCAATACTCAAAATTAAATTGAAAATAAACAATAAAAAAATAAAAAAAATGGCCATCTATTCTGGAGCAGGTATTATTCATCTAGTCAACAATCACATATCCGCAAGTTTATAAAATGATCACATATCCTTTAATAGGTATTCATCACAAATTCATCACAGATTAATGTAGTATCTGTCAGCTAAACAAAAGGGGAGAGGCAGGGGAAGGAAAGTGGAGATGATCCGACTTCATTGCAAGTTTTGTTCACAATACACAATATGCAGAAGACAACTGGATATTCCAATACATAATTTCAACAAAGCGCTAAGTGCATAATACAGGCTGTAAATAGTTTTGCTGACTGTCATGGTGGTAACCGCTATATCCACGTATAATGGAAAATGTTAAGGAAGTTGACACATTCCTACTTCTGGTTTGTATATGAAAAAAACTAAAGGCAAGTATTATACATTGATATTAACACAGTCAGCAAATGTGGTGAAGTAATCTAGAAACCGAGGTCACTACCCACTTGAATAGGATTTGTGCTGTCGTCCCTGCTTATATGATGAGACTCTATCTATTCCGGTCATGATCCCCATTTCAAGACTTACCTATGCCGCAGTCGGTAGCCAGGATAGAAGAAGGTGTTGACACCTAGTGAGATGGTGCATATAGCACTTTTAGGTAAGAGGTGTACCTGTGGTCCGCATTCTATCAGTTATTTATAGGTACTAATTTGTATTTGCCGCCCAAATCGCAGCCTGCGTGCTTGTTGCACGCTGCAAACACGATGCGTTCTACCCACCGGAAGTGAATCGGGCGGTGCAACGTCACGTGCCTGCGCCGCCTGCTTCATTCATAAAGTAGGCCAGGCAGGCACGTGACGTAATGCCGGCCTGCATTACGATATATCAGTAGCCCTGTGAGTAGGATATATTGAATGTTATACTACAGAGGGTGCAGCATAAATCATTATTAATTGAATTACACATTTTATAACTGTACTGGAGCGGCAATAGTGGGTCTGTGGATGACACTGTTAAGGGGTGGGGGGGGGGTCTGTGGATGGCACTGTTATGGGGTGGGGGGGTCTGTGGATGGCACTGTTATGGGGTGGGGGGGTCTGTGGTTGGCACTGTTAAGGGGGGGTCTGTGGATGGCACTGTTATGGGGTGGGGGGGTCTGTGGATGGCACTGTTAAGGGGGTGGGTCTGTGGATGGCACTGTTATGAGGTGGGGGGTCTATGAACTAACTATACAGACATGTAGAGCGGCGCCCGGGGATCTCACTGCACTTACTATTATCCCTGGGCACAGCTCCGTTCTCCTGCTATGCTCTCTCCGGTATCTCCGTTCCCTAAGTTATGGTAGGCGGAGTCTGCCCTTGTTCTTCTGTAGCGCTGGCCAATCGCATTGCAGAGCTCACAGCCTGGGAGAAAATAACCTCCCAGGCTTTGAGCTCTGCGCTGCGATTGGCCAGCGCTAGAGCAGAGAACAAGGGCAGACTCCGCGTACCATAACTTAGTGACTGTAATCTCCGCCTACTATAACTTAGTGAGCGGAGATACCGGAGGGCATAGCAGGAGAACGGAGCGGCGCCCGGGAATAATAGTAAGTGCAGTGAGATCCCCGGGCGCCGCTCTACATGTCTGTATAGTTAGTTCATAGTGTAATAATCGGTGAAAGGTCCTCTTTAAGGGGGGGGGGGTCTGTGGATGGCACTGTTATGGGGTGGGGGGGTCTGTGGATGGCACTGTTATAGGATGGGGGGGTCTGTGGATGGCACTGTTAAGGGGGGGTCTGTGGATGGCACTGTTATGGAGTGGGGGGGTCTGTGGATGGCACTGTTATAGGATGGGGGGATCTGTGGATGGCACTGTTATAGGATGGGGGATCTGTGGATGCCATCCACAAATCCCCCATAACAGTGCCATCCCCAGATCCCCCATTAACAGTGCCATCCCCATCTGGGGGGTTTCTTTGCTGGGCTGGACTTTTATAGCCCCCCCAAATTTTACTTGCATCCCTGTTCTCTAAAGGGGCGGTTTTAGGGGGCGGTCCTAGGGGTGGGTAGGGGCGTGGCCAGGGGAGGGGGGGTGAGTTCCTCCACCTTTTCTCTGTGAAAAAAAGCCCTGGCGGCAGGTATGCTGTAGATGATCGATAGAGGGTGCAGAGTAAGATATACTGTAGAGTGAAACAACCAAACTATCATGTAGCATAGAATTAGCAATCTAATATTAACTATGAGGGTAGAATTAATTAAGTCAAGATATAGTGAGTATAGAGAAAATAAATATAAAAAATTAAGAGGAATATAAAGGGAATATAAAGGATACCCAAAGGCAAGGAAAAGGGAAAGATAGAAAAAGGAGACCCAAAAAGGGAAAGAATCTATATTTTAGTGAAAGGCTATATACTTGAGGGCTGGAAAAAGGATACTGATGTGCGGCATGTAGTCGGGAGATCAGAGGGCCTGTGAGAAATTTGGAGAGAAAAATACATTATCAGGTTAATTTGGATATATAGTCAATTACTATAAAGATGCAGGGAGAGAAAAAGAGAATAGGGGGGGGGGGGATCACGTCAAATGGTCCTATGTATTCGTCATCTCATGCCTAAAGCAAGCTCTGTACCTCATAGTCTCTATTCATGCCCTTTGGAGTAAGGGTTTGTAATGTGTGGATCCTATACGCCTCCCAATTCTTAAGTGTCTTGATCCTATTGCCTCCCCTCCAGGGTGGTGGCACCTGTTCTATCACTTGGAACCTTAGTTGGGCTATGGTATGTCTTGCCTCATGGAAATGTGCCGGGGCTGGTAAGAGTAGATTTTGACGTCGGATAGTGGACTTATGCTGGCAAATGAAACAACGTTTTAGGGACAGAGGATATCCAACACATATTCTAGAGACCCCACAGAAGAAACGGAGACGGTGTGACGTTTCAAAACGTATCCCATTTGTACATACCTTTCACCCCAGCTCAGTGAAGGCCCTTAACATCATTCGTAGCCACTGGCCCCTCCTGAAGAAAGCATATCCAAAAATAGAAGAGTTTGGTAATCCCATACTACCATGTAATCGTAGACCCAAGAACCTATGAGATACTCTGGTAAGAGCAGATATAGGCCCAGGCGCACACCTCCCACAACAAAAATTCTTACAAACCCAGAGGAGAGGCATCTTTCCATGTCTACATTGCTTTCAGTGTTCCAACATTCAGAAAGGCTCAACCATTTTCCACCCATACACAGGGAAAGCAATAGACATAAGGGGGTTCTTTACCTGTGATTCAGATTTTGTGGTTTATCTCATAAAATGCCCTTGTGGCTTGGCATACGTAGGGGAAACTTCCCAGAAAGTACGAGATAGGATTTGCCAGCATAAGTCCACTATCCGACGTCAAAATCTACTCTTACCAGTCCCGGCACATTTCCATGAGGCAAGACATACCATAGCCCAACAAAGGTTCCAAGTGATAGAACAGGTGCCACCACCCTGGAGGGGAGGCAATAGGATCAAGACACTTAAGAATAGGGAGGCGTATTGGATCCACACATTACAAACCCTTACTTTAAAGGGCATGAATAGAGACTATGAGGTACAGATCTTGCTTTAGGCATGAGATGATAAATACATAGGACCATTTGACGTGATCCCCCCCTTATTCTCTTTTTCTCTCCCTGCATCTTTATAGTAATTGACTATATATCCAAATTAACCTGATAATGTATTTTTCTCCCCAAATTTCTCACAGGCCCTCTGATCTCCCGACTACATGCCGCACATCAGTATCCTTTTTCCAGCCCTCAAGTATATAGCCTTTCACTAAAATATAGATTCTCTCCCTTTTTGGGTCTCCTTTTTCTATTTTTCCCTTTTCCTCGCTTCCCCTTTGGGTATCCTTCATATTCTCTTTATATTCCTCTTAATCCTCTTAATTTATTATTTTTATTTTCTCTATACTCACTATATCTTGACTTAATTAATTCTACCCTCATAGTTAATATTAGTTTGCTAATTCTATGCTACATGATAGTTTGGTTGTTTCACTCTATATCTCACTCTGCACCCTCTATCGATCATCTACAGCATACCTGCCGCAAGAACCTAGGATGCGCTCCACGGGCGGTTCACTTCCGGCAGATGGAACGCACTTCCGGTTTGAATGAAATGCATTTACGGTTTGATGCGTTCCACCGCCCGATTCACTTCCGGCGGGTGGAACGCATCGTGTTTGCAGTGTGCAACAAGCACGCAGGCTGCGATTTGGGCGGCAAATACAAATTAGTACCTATAAAAAACTGATAGAATGCGGACCACAGGTACACCTCTTACCTAAAAGTGCTATATGCACCATCTCACTAGGTGTCAACACCTTCTTCTATCCTGGCTACCGACTGCGGCAAAGGTAAGTCTTGAAATGGGGATCATGACCGGAATAGATAGAGTCTCATCATATAAGCAGGGACGACAGCACGAATCCTATTCAAGTGGGTAGTGACCTCGGTTTCTAGATTACTTCACCACATTTGCTGACTGTGTTAATATCAATGTATAATACTTGCCTTTAGTTTTTTTCATATACAAACCAGAAGTAGGAATGTGTCAACTTCCTTAACATTTTCCATTATACGTGGATATAGCGGTTACCACCATGACAGTCAGCATAACTATTTACAGCCTGTGTAAATCATAGGAAAAAATGCGTATAGCAGCACAACGAAAAATTAAAGTCTTATCTTGTGGTGGTGCCAGCCGTGTTGGGAGCCAGTCAGAAGTTCCCCCTTGGATGCGTCATATAGAAGAAACCGCAGCACTCTCCTGTCTTCAATTCAGTGGAATTTATTTCACCAGCAAAAAAAAATGCGACGTTTCGACCGTAAAGGTCTTGTTGCTTGAGAAAGACCTTTACGGTCGAAACGTCGCATTTTTTTTGCTGGTGAAATAAATTCCACTGAATTGAAGACAGGAGAGTGCTGCGGTTTCTTCTATATGACGTATTTACAGCCTGTATTATGCACTTAGCTCTTTGTTGAAATTATGTATTGGAATATCCAGTTGTCTTCTGCATATTGTGTATTGTGAACAAAACTTGCAATGAAGTCGGATCATCTCCACTTTCCTTCCCCCGCCTCTCCCCTTTTGTTTAGCTGACAGATACTACATTAATCTGTGATGAATTTGTGATGAATACCTATTAAAGGATATGTGATCATTTTATAAACTTGCGGATATGTGATTGTTGACTAGATGAATAATACCTGCTCCAGAATAGATGGCCATTTTTTTATTTTTTTATTGTATATTTTCAATTTAATTTTGAGTATTGCATCAGTCATGTATAAGTTATACTATCTATTTCTTTTGTCTGTATTTTGATGAATTTTGTTCTATTATACTCGCAGTGTCTGACGAAGGCCTACGTGCCGAAAACGTTAACACAAAATTGCCACATGTCTATTTAATGTACAAATAAAAGCATTTCAACTGAAGCTCAAGTGCTGTGATCTTTAATTAATTTAACATGGCTGTTCCACAATCTACGAATAGCATTCCAAGAGAAAAAATTTATGATTCTTACGTAGAAAAACCCTCCGTGAAAAAATTACTACTTTGATAGAAATCCATGAAAAGAACTACTCCTAAATAATTTATAATCAACTAAGAGATCTAAGCTACGAAATTTACCAACTATAGCAACTTAAACATGAACACAAAACACAAAGACACCAACACAAAATGACAATATACCATATAGACGCAAAGATGATAAAAATGAAAAATTCCTACACATTCTAGACAGTTATTAGATGCAGTTGATAATTTATTGTGTAAAAAAAAACCATACAGTCAGGTCCATAAATATTGGGACATCGACACAATTGTAACATTTTTGGCTCTATACACCACCACCTTGGATTTGAAATGAAATGAACAAGATGTGCTTTAACTGCAGATTGTCAGCTTTAGGCCTCATGCACACGACCATATTTTTTTGCGGTTCGCAAAACGGGGTTCCGTTTTTCCGTGATCCGTGACCGTTTTTTCGTCCGTGGGTCTTCCTTGATTTTTGGAGGATCCACGGACATGAAAAAAAAGTCGTTTTGGTGTCCGCCTGGCCGTGCGGAGCCAAACGGATCCGTCCTGAATTACAATGCAAGTCAATGGGGACGGATCCGTTTGACGTTGACACAATATGGTGCAATTTCAAACGGATCCGTCCCCCATTGACTTTCAATGTAAAGTCAGGAGTTAATATACCATCGGATCGGAGTTTTCACCAATCCGATGGTATATTTTAACTTGAAGCGTCCCCATTACCATGGGAACGCCTCTATGTTAGAATATACCGTCGGATTTGAGTTACATCGTGAAACTCAAATCTGACAGTATATTCTAACACAGAGGCGTTCCCATGGTGATGGGGACGCTTCAGGTTAGAATATACTAAAAGAACTGTGTACATGACTGCCCCCTGCTGCCTGGCAGGTGCTGCCGGGCAGCAGGGGGCAGCCCCCCCCTGTAGTTAACACATTGGTGGCCAGTGTGGCCGGCCCCCCCCTCCCTCCCCTGTAGTTAACTCATTGGTGGCCAGTGCGGCCGCCCCCCCCCGCTCCCCTGTAGTTAACTCATTGGTGGCCAGTGGGCTCCCCCTCCCCTGTAGTTAACTCATTGGTGGCCAGTGGGCCCCCCCTCCCCTGTAGTTAACTCATTGGTGGCCAGTGGGCCGGCCCCCCTCCCTCCCCTGTAGTTAACTCGTTGGTGGCCAGTGGGCCCCCCCCTCCCTTTCCCTCCTAATTAAAATCTCCCCCCTATCATTGGTGGCAGCGGAGTGTACCGATCGGAGTCCCAGTTTAATCGCTGGGGCTCCGATCGGTAACCATGGCAACCAGGACGCTACTGCAGTCCCGGTTGCCATGGTTACTTAGCAATTTGTAGAACCATTATACTTACCTGCGAGCTGCGATGGTCTGCGTCTGGTCGGGAGCTCCTCCTACTGGTAAGTGACAGGTCCGGCCGGGAGCTCCTCCTACTGGTAAGTGACATGACCTGTCACTTACCAGTAGGAGGAGCTCCCGGCTGGACCTGTCACTTACCAGTAGGAAGAGCTCCCGACCGGACGCAGACATCGCAGCTCGCAGGTAAGTATAATGGTTCTACAAATTGCTAAGTAACCATGGCAACCGGGACTGCAGTAGCGTCCTGGTTGCCATGGTTACCGATCGGAGCCCCAGCGATTAAACTGGGACTCCAATCGGTACACTCCGCTGCCACCAATGATAGGGGGGAGATTTTAATTAGGAGGGGGAGGGAGGGGAGAAGGCCCACTGGCCACCAACGAGTTAACTACAGGGGAGGGAGGGGGGGCCCACTGGCCACCAATGAGTTAACTACAGGGGAGGGAGGGGGGGCCCACTGGCCACCAACGAGTTAACTACAGGGGAGGGAGGGGGGGCCCACTGGCCACCAACGAGTTAACTACAGGGGAGGGAGGGGGGCCGGCCGCACTGGGCACCAATGAGTTAACTACAGGGGAGGGGGGGGCCTACTGGCCACCAATGAGTTAACTACAGGGGAGGGGGGGGCCGGCCGCACTGGCCACCAATGAGTTAACTACAGGGGAGGGGGGGGGCGGCCACACTGGCCACCAATGTGTTAACTACAGGGGGGGGCTGCCCCCTGCTGCCTGGCAGCACCTTCCAGGCAGCAGGGGGCAGTCATGTACACAGTTCTGTTAGTATATTCTAACCTGAAGCGTCCCCATCACTATGGGAACGCCTCTGTGTTAGAATATACTGTCGGTTCTGAGTTTTCACGAAGTGAAAACTCAGCTATGAAAAAGCTTTTATGCAGACGGATCTTCGGATCCGTCTGTATAAAAACTAACCTACGGCCACTGATCACGGACACGGATGCCAATCTTGTGTGCATCCGTGTTCTTTCACGGACCCATTGACTTGAATGGGTCCGTGAACCGTTGGCCGTGAAAAAAATAGGACAGGTCATATTTTTTTCACGGCCAGGAAACACGGATCACGGATGCGGCTGAAAAACGGTGCATTTTCAGATTTTTCCACGGACCCATTGAAAGTCAATGGGTCCGCGAAAAAAAAACGAAAAACGGCACAACGGCCACGGGTGCACACAACGGTCGTGTGCATGAGGCCTTAATTTGAGGGTATTTACATCAAAATCAGGTGAACGGTGTAGGAATTACAACATTTTGCATATATGCTCCCACTTGTTAGGGGACCAAAAGTAATGGGACAATTGGCTTCTCAACTGTTCCATGGCCAGGTGTGTGTTATTCCCTCATTATCCCAATTAAAATGAGCAGATAAAAGATCCAGAGTTCATTTCAAGTGTGCTATTTGCTGTCAACTCTCAAGATGAGATCCAAAGAGCTGTCACTATCAGTGAAGCAAGCCATCATTAGGCTGAAAAAAACAAACAAACCCATCATTGAGATAGCAAAAACATTAGGCGTGGCCAAAACAATTGTTTGGAACATTCTTAAAAAAGAAGGAATGCACCGGTGAGCTCAGCAACACTAAAAGACCCGGAAGACCACGGAAAACAACTGTGGTGGATGACCGAAGAATTCTTTCCCTGGTAGAGTAAACACCCTTCACAACAGTTGGCCAGATCAAGAACACTCTCCAGGAGGTAGGCGTATGTGTGTGAAAGTCAACAATCAAGAGAAGACTTCACCAGAGTGAATACAGAGGGTTCACCACAAGATGTAAACCATTGGTGAACCTCAAAAACAGGAAAGCCAGATTAGAGTGTGCCAAACGACATCTAAAAAAGCCTTCACAGTTCTGGAACAACATCCTATAGAGAGATGAGACCAAGATCAACTTGTACCAGAGTGATGGTAAGAGAAGAGTATGGAGAAGGAAAGGAACTGATCATGATCCTAAGCATACCACCTCATCAGTGAAGCATGGTGGTGGTAGTGTCATGGCGTTGGCATGTATGGCTGCCAATGGAACTGGTTCTCTTGTATTTATTGATGATGTGACTGCTGACAAAAGCAGCAGGATGAATTCTGAAGTGTTTTGGGCAATAATATCTGCACAAATTCAGCCAAATGCTTCAGAACTCATTGAACGCGCTTCACAGTGCAGATGGACAATGACCCAAAGCATACTGCAAAAGCAACTAAAGAGTTTTTTAAGGGAAAGAAGTGGAATGTTATGCAATGGCGAAGTCAATCACCTGACCTGAATCCGAATGAGCATGCATTTCACTTGCTGAAGAAAAAAACTGAAGGGAAAATGCCCCAAGAACAAGCAGAAACTGAAGACAGTTGCAGTAGAGACCTGGCAGAGCATCACCAGGGATGAAACCCAGCGTCTGGTGATGTCTATGTGTTCAAGACTTTAGGCTGTAATTGATTTGCAACCAAAAAAGAAATAGAGTGGTGCACGGCGGCACCCGTATGATGGTAACCAGTTTGTCCTACCGCGTAGTTGGGCAACTCCAATTGTGCCGCAGTTACCTCTCGGATCGAAGATGGGTCCTTGGTATTGATGGTGCTGCACACAGATAAGGATCTTTAGGAAACCAACCTCAACAAACTCGGTTCTGCACTGGAGCCGTAGCCACCCTGTACCCCTGAAGAGGGGTATCCCATATGGCCAATATTTGCGCCTTCGACGCAACTGCTCAGATGCAGCCGAGTTTAAAAAACAAGCAGACATCCTCAGGATCAGGTTCTCGGAGAGAGGATATCCTGACGATGTCCTGAGGAAGGCCTATCGCAGGGCCATGTCAGCTGTACGTACAGAATTATTGGTGCCTAGGGAGAAAAAGGTGGAAGACCGTAAAAATTTGTCTAATTGCAACCTTTGATGGTACTGTTGATCGTACGAGAAAGATCCTTGAGAAACACTGGCCCATCCTACTTATGGACCCAGACATAAGGGAGGTCATACACGATTATCCGCAGATTACGTTCAGGAGGGGCAGCAGTCTCAAGGATCTTTTGGTGCACAGCCACTACGTGCCACCTGCCCAACCAGGAACATGGCTGGATCGCAGACCCATGGGCAGCTTTAAATGTAGTGGTTGTGTAGCCTGTAACATCATTCAACCAGGGAAGTCTTTCTTTAGCAATAATCTGCAACGTGCATTCCCTATTAAAGACTTCATCAATTGCCGCACCAAGGGGGTGATTTATAAAATCACCTGTGAGTGCGGCAAGGAGTACATTGGGAAGACAAAACGGGAATTACGTAGACGCCTGGGCGAACACCTCGGTGAAATTGCCAATAAAAGGGACACGGCTGTGTCCAGGCATGTCCAAGAAAGTCACTGGGGTGACCCAAGATGTATTAAGGCCATGGGCATTGAACATGTGAGGGCCTCAACAAGAGGAGGAGATTGGGATAGAGTTTTGTTGCAGCGTGAAGCACGCTGGACATTTATATTGCGAACGGTCTCACCTCTGGGCCTCAACTAGCAGCTAAATTTTAGCTGTTTTATTTAATATCTCCACACCTCTGGGCCCTGAATAGAAGGGGACCTTTAACCAATGTTAATCACTGCCATGACATATTTGCTAACACCCCCTCATAACTCCTCGACTAGTTGTTCCTGTTTTTGCCTAAAATGTCTCGATTTTAAGATCACCAATTATCTAAGAGCAGACTTAGCTCTCTGGTGCCCGTCTATGCTGCTTTCCAGGCATGTGCTCTGCATATGTATGGGGGGCACCATATTCAAGTAATCTTTTCCCCGTGTGGAATTTATGCTAGAAATGCCATACACTATATATACGCAAATTCACATCAGAAGGTGCGCATCCGACCGGACCCGGGATGCGTCCCCGTCGCCCGGCAACCAGGTCCGAATTGTATCTCGCATCTATCTGCGGGATGCAGCGCAGTGACGTCACCTTACGTCAGTGCGCCCCAAGTTGACAAGCCGGCCTCCTACTGCGCATGCGCTATTACATCCAGCGCGGCGCTCCGGAGGTGTGGTTTTGGAACCAAGCCTCGTTCCCAAGGCTAGTTCTGGAAACCTTCTGTGCGCATGCGCGCTGGAATTAAACGCCGCACAACGGAGCTACATCCGGAAACCAAGCCTCGGTTTGGGGACAGGTACATGATTTAAACTCAAACAGGCACCGGTGTTAGTGCTGACCACATCGGGCCTAGAGCGGGGTGGACATTATCAATTTCTTTCCACCCTGTGCAACAAGTTGTCAGGTTTCCTTTTAAAGCAGCATCAGTCCTCATAGCCTGCAACTTGTGCAATAAGGATGCACATGGTATATCACCTGTGTACCCTGTTATATTCTACTGCCCAGCTCCCTGCTGTTTCCCCTGATGAGTCTTACGCTCACCCGTAAGTGAAACATGCATGTAGGGATTTTCTAGCTGAGGGCAATTTAGGGTCTCCAATTCTAGGGTCAGGTTAGGACAAACTGGCTACCATCATACGGGTGCCGCCGTGCACCACTCTATTTCTTTTTTGTTCTACCTAATTTTGACGTGTATGCTTTCATTTTTGCTTAGAGTCATCAATACTCTAATGTCATGTGAGATGTGACATGATTAAAGCTACACATCCATTTGTTTGAGGTTCTATCTACATTTATATTTCTATGTAAGGGGCTATTTTTCTAAAAGCTATTATTAAAAGTTAAGTTTTAATATCTTAAAAATTCGATCACTCATAACAGATATTTTCCATTAACACAAGTGGTCCTTTAAAATATATCATATACTCTATATACATTTTTTCGCTATTTGATTTGTTTCTGGCATGGCAGGTTTCTTGGCTGGTGGTCTCAATACTGAGCTATGGTTGGACGAAGCTAGGGAAATTTTTTCTGACAAATCCTATGTACAGAAGAAATTTATCCCATCTTTCAAGACCGCATTTAAAGAACTGAGTAGGCTTTATAAGGATCATCTCTCAAGCTGGTGGGAGGTCCAAAGTCTTGAAAATTACATCAAGCATGGTATTGTCCCTAGAGGCTTGAGAATCTCATTGGTTCCCGTCAATAAACAAAGGAGTCCCGGATTTGGTAATCGCTGGGAGCAATTGGCCACCGCCAGTTCTTTGAAATTTATGAATTTACTCCTTGAGGAGGAGAAAATTAATTTGGGGAACCTGAGTGAGAAGCTCAAAGCCCAGATCGAGGTGACAAAAACCTTTTCCCATAACCCGGACTTTAATAATCAAGAGAAACAACTACAAACCTCTATTGAAAAATACCAGTACTTTTTAAGGGAGAGAAAACATAGGCAATTTACAAAAGATCTTGCAGAATTCAAAGAAAATAAGGTCTTGAAAGAGAAGCCCATTGTCAGGGAGACCGGATCTGATTATTCTACCACTGAGACCGATCTCTCTGACGGGGAACGGGAACAAATCGGGACACCCACAAGGGCTAAGAACAGGAACCAATATAGGAGGGGGAGAGGGAGAGGTGGCAGAGGGAGAAGTCAACCATCCCATTTTTTAGATCAAGGTGTGTCATACCCACTGAGGAATCGATCCAAGACACGGGATCAGCAGGCCCCAAAATAATCAATCTATCTCGTAGACCACTCAGTGCTATTGAAATGACCGTGCTTAGCAAGGGCATATCCTTTGTTCCAACACATCGGTTCGATGCCTTCTCATGGACCAAAGATTTGCAACTATTTGTGCGTAAATTGAGATGGCATAAATTCTTTAAAAATAAGGAGAAACGACAGTGTTTGGAACTTGGGATACCTACAGACATGCTTCCCGACGTTAGACTGCTAGACAGCTTGGGAGAGGGAGATACCGGCCAGGAAGGGGAGGGACCCTTCACTGCACTTAGAAATAGGAGCATGAAAATGCCACCACCTAGTGATATATCCTGCCTAGATGTCTTCTCCCAGCTTGTAACAGCTGACTTTTCATCACTCAGCCCTTTTACTCCTACGTCTAACTGTACAAGGGAAGAGTGGGAAGCCATCACAGCCTTAAGGAAGGACTCCACGATTGCCGTTAAGCCATCCTATAAAGGTGGCAACACGGTAGTCATGAACTCGGATGACTATAAACTTATGTGCGAACAACTACTTAAAGATAAAAAAAGGCTATGAGATACTTCCCTCAAACCCAACCGAGTCGTATCTCCTTGAATTAAGAAATATCCTCCAGGATGCTAGATCTCAGAAATTGATCTCTCAGGAGGAACAAGATTTTTTGTATCCAAAATCCCCGGTACTTGCAACATTCTATAGTTTACCCAAAATCCACAAAGGCACCAATCCAGTCAAGGGAAGGCCAATTGTATCCGGAATTGGCAGCATCTGCCAGAACATCGGAATCTATATTGATAAGATTCTCATGCCTTTTGTGGTGTCCCTTCCATCTTATATCAGGGACACCACGGACCTCCTCATGAGATTGGAAGGTGTCAGTGTGGATAAGGGGACAATTTTGGGCAGCATAGATGTCGAGGCCCTGTATTCATCTATCCCTCATAATGTGGGTCTCGGGGTCGTTCAGTACTATTTGAGCTTGAGAGGACGTCAGTATGCCGCGCACAACCAGTTCATCTTAAAACTTTTGGAGTATCTGCTTACCCACAACTTTTTCTTGTTCTGTAATAGGCTCTACCACCAGCTCAGGGGCACAGCGATGGGCTGTTCTTGTGCGCCAACCTACGCAAATTTTCTCCTGGGCTGGTGGGAATCAACTATGGTCTTTTCAGACAATGTGTCGTCGGACCCCGCCCACATAATCATGTGGGCGAGGTATATCGACGACATTTTTGTAATCTGGAACGGCACAAAATCCACTTTTTCAGATTTTGTGAATAGTCTGAATAATAACAGTATTGGGCTCAGATTTACCCATGAATCCAGTACGGATATCCTCCTTTTCCTGGACATATCGATTTCTAGGAGAGAATCGGAGGAACTCTGCACCACCATCTTTAGGAAACCAACCTCGACAAACTCGGTTCTGCACTGGAGCAGTAGCCACCCTGTACCCCTGAAGAGGGGTATCCCATATGGCCAATATTTGCGCCTTCGACGCAACTGCTCAGATGTAGCCGAGTTTAAAAAACAAGCAGACATCCTCAGGATCAGGTTCTCGGAGAGAGGATATCCTGACGATGTCCTGAGGAAGGCCTATCGCAGGGCCATGTCAGCTGTACGTACAGAATTATTGGTGTCTAGGGAGAAAAAGGTGGAAGACCATAAAATTTGTCTAATTGCAACCTTTGATGGTACTGTTGATCGTACGAGAAAGATCCTTGAGAAACACTGGCCCATCCTACTTATGGACCCAGACATAAGGGAGGTCATACACGATTATCCGCAGATTACGTTCAGGAGGGGCAGCAGTCTCAAGGATCTTTTGGTGCACAGCCACTACGTGCCACCTGCCCAACCAGGAACATGGCTGGGTCGCAGACCCATGGGCAGCTTTAAATGTAGTGGTTGTGTAGCCTGTAACATCATTCAACCAGGGAAGTCTTTCTTTAGCAATAATCTGCAACGTGCATTCCCTATTAAAGACTTCATCTATTGCCGCACCAAGGGGGTGATTTATAAAATCACCTGTGAGTGCGGCAAGGAGTACATTGGGAAGACAAAATGGGAATTACGTAGACGCCTGGACCAACACCTCGGTGACATCGCTAATAAAAGGGACACGGCTGTGTCCAGGCATGTCCAAGAAAGTCACCGGGGTGACCCAAGATGTATTAAGGCCATGGGCATTGAACATGTGAGGGCCCCAACAAGAGGAGGAGATTGAGATAGAGTTTTGTTGCAGCGTGAAGCACGCTGGACATTTATATTGCGAACGGTCTCACCTCTGGGCCTCAACGAGCAGCTAAATTTTAGCTGTTTTATTTACTATATCCACACCACTGGGCCCCGAATAGAAGGGGACCTTTAACCAATGTTAATCGCTGCCATGACATATTTGCTAACACCCCCTCATAACTCCTCGACTAGTTCCTGTTTTTGCCTAAAATGTCCCGATTATAAGATCACCAATTATCTAAGAGCAGACTTAGCTCTCTGGTGCCCGTCTATGCTCCTTTCCAGGCATGTGCTCTGCATATGTATGGGGGGCACCATATTCAAGTAATCTTTTCCCAGTGTGGAATTTATGCTAGAAATGCCTCACACTATATATACGCAAATTCACATCAGAAAGTGCGCATCCTACCGGAGCCGGGATGCGTCCCCGTCGCCCGGCAACCAGGTCCGAATTGTATCTCGCATCTATCTGCGGGATGCAGCGCAGTGACGTCACCTTACGTCGGTGCGCCCTAAGTTGACAAGCCGGCCTCCTACTGCGCATGCGCTATTACATCCAGCTCGGCGCTCCGGAGGTGTGGTTTTGGAACCAAGCCTCGTTCCCAAGGCTAGTTCTGGAAACCTTCTGTGCGCATGCGCGCTGGAATTAAGCACCACACAACGGAGCTACATCCGGAAATCAAGCCTCGGTTTGGGGGCAGGTACATGATTTAAACTCAAACAGGCACCGATGTTAGTGCTGACCACATCGGGCCTAGAGCGGGGTGGACATTATCAATTTCTTTCCACCCTGTGCAACAAGTTGTCAGGTTTCCTTTTTGAGCAGCATCAGTCCTTATAGCCTGCAACTTGTGCAATAAGGATGCACATGGTATATCACCTGTGTACCCTGTTATATTCAACTGCCCAGCTCCCTGCTGTTTCCCCTGATGAGTCTTACGCTCACCCGTAAGTGAAACATGCATGTAGGGATTTTCTAGGAGAGGGCAATTTAGGGTCACCAATTCTAGGGTTAGATTCCAGACGGGACACCCTTGTTCTAGTATGTGTACCGTGGTTAAGCCTTAGGGCTAGTGTAGGACCCCATTAGGGTAATATTAGGGACCCATAGGCCGGATCCTTATCTGTGTGCAGCACCATCAATACCAAGGACCCATCTTTGATCCGAGAGGTAACTGCGGCACAATTGGAGTTGCCCAACTACGCGGTAGGACAAACTGGTTAACATCATACGGGTGCCGCCGTGCATCACTCTATTTCTTTTTTGTTCTACCTAATTTTGACATGTATGCTTTAATTTTTGCTTGGAGTCATCAATACTCTAATGTCATGTGAGATGTGATATGATTAAAGCTACACATCCATTTGTTTGAGGTTCTATCTACATTTATATATCTATTTAAGGGGCTATTTTTCTAAAAGCTATTATTATTAAGTTAAGTTTTAATATCTTAAAAATTCGATCACTTATACCAGATATTTTCCATTAACACAGGTGGTCCTTTAAAATATATCATATACTCTATATACATTTTTTCGCTATTTGATTTGCAACCAAGTATTAAAAAGTGAAAGTTTGATTTATGATTATTATTCTGTCCCATTACTTTTGGTACCTTTACAAGTGGGAGGCACATATGCAAACTGTTGTAATTCCTACACCGTTCACCTGATTTGGATGTAAATACCCTCAAATTAAAGCTGACAGTCTGCAGTTAAAGCACATCTTGTTCGTTTCATTTCAAATCTATTGTGGTGGTGTATAGAGCCAAAAATTTCTGAATTGTGTCTATGTCCCAATATTTATGGACCTGACTGCATGTCCATAAGGACCAGAGTGATAATAAACATTTCAGCAGGTTAGAATAATAATCAGTATTATTCGGATTTTTTTTTTCCATATTGTATCCAACTGTAGGTTATATGACGTTTCGGTCCATCCCGGACCTTTATCAATGAGTCGCTGCAAGTAAAGAACGCATATTAATGAGTATAATAGTATGGCATAAGTCTATGCAAGTACTAGGAACGTATAGACATACATAGCGCAAAATAAAAAATAAGTAAAGTCAAAACAGGAACTGCACATGTAAAATTATAAATAAATCAGCAAAGAAATAAATATCCAAAAAAGAGAATGTGATGGTATATAAGGCCAAATATAATAGCTGATAAATATATATTAGTATAGGTAAATAGCCCAGACATGGCAGTAAGGGTCCCTGAAGTAAGAAAATAGAACTTACCAATGAGGCATGAAGGAATGTATCAGAATGGCGCTGGAGCGTGCTGTCATAAAGGAATGGCAGGTTTAAATAGTCTGTATTCTGAGGATGCTGGAGGCAGTGGCGTATATAGATAAGTAAAGGCCCCATAGCAAGGATGAAATTGGGGCCCCCCACACAGGACAGAAGGGTTTCTGCCTAAACCTTTTTCAGTGACCCTTGGACCATTTTTCCACTGCCTCATTTGCTAAAAGTTGTTCCTTTAGAAGGTAGAGTCCTGACCAAGTTTTCACCTCCAGTAGAAGAGGAGTTAATTCCAACTAAGACTGGGCCCCCTCTTGCTCTGGGCCCCATAGCAGTTGCATGGTCTGCCTCTATGGTAGTTACACCCCTGGCTGGAGGTCAGGTGGTAGAGGACATGCGCTCATGTGTATGACAAGTGTTGTAGCCGCAAAAAAATGGGTGGAGGTAAGTGGAAGAGGGGTAGCGGGCATTCGCGAGGGGAGCAAGCGCATGCATGAGCTGTATGTGTCGGCAGCTACAGTGGCCATATTGGAAGACGTGATACTAGAGGAAGGGAGACTGGTATGCATAGTACATGTTGATGTTGCGGGTGCCATATTGGGTGTGGAAATGTATGAGATCAGTGATAGAAACAAGATAGGTATAAATGAAGGTGATAGATGATAGGAAGAAGATGAGTATATGTGGACAAATGAAGAATAGTGAAAAAGATGGAATAAGATAATTTTAGAATAAGATGAATTTAGACAGAATGAAGATAATAAGAATAATCTAAAAAAGAAAAAAAAAAGTGAAATGAGGGGAAAAAAAAAAATTTAAGAAATGAAAAAAAAAGACAAAAATTTAAAAAATGAAAAAAGATGAAAAGAATAAAAAAACTATGAAAAAGATAAAAAAATGAGAATAAGAAATAAAAAAAAAATAAAAATAAAAATAATAAAAGTACAAAAATAAAATGTTAAATGATGGGAAACATTGAAAATGATAGAGGGGGCGAAGAAAAAACTAAAATTATGGAAGTAAAGTAGGACATATACTACCTGCATAAACTACCTGATGGAAGTTGCAAGCACGGAAATAATACATGTTAACACAGTATATTGTATTTGCGGTTGAGACCCCAAGGGGTTAGTTGTCCAATGTATGTATCCAATAGGCCTCACATTTTGTTTTAAAAGTATGCTGTGATTTCCCCCTCGTCGTGGATTGAGGAAATGCTCAATAACTTGGTATTGGGAATCACTGTTTAAGTATAAGCAATCTTGAGAATACAGATGGGGTGGCACTGCTTCGTTTCACATATACAGTAGGTTATAAGATCTCCTTCTATTGTGAATTGGGTACTTGTATCCCATATAAGGTGGTGCTCTGCCAAATAAGCTATATGCAAATTGGCCTATAAGAAAGAAAAGAACACATAAGCGGCACTTACCGCAGAATGGGGTTCTTCATTCAAAAAATACGTACATTACAAGCATCGGCATACACATGGGACGGACCAGCATACAGGCATGTAGCTCATGGTGACGGCCGTTTTGCACCTAAGCGCTTCTTTAGGCCACTGACGTTCTGACGTGTATGAGTCATCTTTATGTGCCCGCGCCCCTGTGTGGCATACGTAAGTTCCATCACAAGGGAGTCGGTCTAATACATGAAAAACGTTCTAAAACATATGTAAATAAAACTAAACATGAGCTGAATACATCTACTTACAAAAATACTCCTAAGTCATTTTGTCATTCAAGCCCATCCAGTGCACTTTTTCCGTAGACAGTGTGCGCTGCGGGCAGTTAAATTATCCGCGCCACATCTCCTGTTTAAAGTGTGCGCATCCCTAAAATTTCAGTGACATCCAGTGTACTTTTTCCATAGACGGTGTCCCCTGCGGACAGTAAAATAATCTGCGCCACATATCCTGTTAAAAGTGTGCGCATCCATAAAATATCAGTGACATCAAGTACACTTTTTCCATAGACACTGCGAACTGTTACATTACAAATTTTTTTGCACATACACTTCCAAATCCTACACTACTGTACGTGTGACATAATTTCAAGCATTTATCACATTTAAAATGAAGAAGACGAGCAGTAATGAACGGGGAAGTGGCCAAGATGCTGATGGTGCACTCAGAGGCCATGGCCCTGGGTGCTGAGAAACATTACCTGCTGCTAGATCACAAGAAAAACAATCATCTAAGATACCTAGCTTCATGTCCCAGTTTGCAGGGTGGTGCAGGACACCACTCTTGAAGTTAAACCAGTGCGACCAGGTGGTTGGTTGGATTGCAACAGATAATGCTTCCAGTCGGTTAAGCACCACCCTGTCTTCCACCAAGTCCAGTCTCAGTAGACAGGAGTCTAATCAACGCAATCCTCACCCTGATCCTCCTTCCAACCACCATTTACAGTCTGTCCAAACACGTGATCCCACAATTGGATATTCCGAGGACCTCTTTTCGTCGCCATTACTTGATTTCACCCTCTCGCCAAGCACCCTTGAAGAGGGACATGAGATCTTGTGCCCTTATTCCCAACCTCTTGAACATCCACAGTCACAAGAACATGACTGTGGGGAACGGCAATTAGAGTTTAATGAGGTGGATGATGATAAGACACAATTCCCAATGAGTCAACCGCAATTACTGTCTCAAGAGGTTGAGGAAGAGACACAGTTGGCAATCAATGAGCTTGTGGTTAGGTCAACAAATGAGCAGGATGATCAGAGTGAAGAAGTGGAAGATGAGGGCACGATGAGGTCACTGACCCAACCTGGGAAGGTGGACAGCAGTACAGATGGGGGGGGGGGGATGTGCAGCACTGCAACAGGCTGGAAGAGGCAGTGGGGTGACAAAAGGGAGAAAGCGGGCAACACCACACAAGCCCGCAACTGTTCCATGGAGCAACCCCTTGCGCAATTCTCTTTTGCCGAGGGGTAGATGTTCCGCAGTATGGCGCTTTTTTGAGAAAAGTGCGGATGACTAAAGAATAGTAGTTTGCAACCTGTGCCATACAAAAATGAGCCAGACATAAAAACTAGCAACCTCACCACCACCAGCATGATCCGCCACATGGCATCAAAGCACTGTAATAGGTGGGCCGAATGCCTAGGTCCACAATCTGTGTCTGTGGGTCACACCACTGCCTCCTCTTCCCCTGTGTTATGTGCTAGCCAATCCCCTGTCCAAGACCCAGGCTGGGATGCCTCCCGCCCTGCACCTGGACCTTCAAAAACACCATCAGCGACCACATCCACTTCTGTGTCCCAGCGCAGCGTACAAATGTCCTTACCCCAGGCATTTGAACGCAAGCGCAAATACCCAGCCATCCACCCACAGGCCATAGCACTAAATGCGCAGCTTTCCAAATTACAGGCCCTGGAAATGTTGCCATTTAGGCTTGTGGACACTGAGGCCTTCAACAGCCTGATGTCGTCGGCCGTCCCGCGTTACGCAGTCCGCAAACCGCCACTATTTTTCAAGGTGTGCTGTGCCCGCCTTACACCAACATGTGTCCCGTAACATCAAACGTGCCCTGACCAACGCAGTTACTGGGAAGGTCCACTTAACTACGCACGGACACACGGACAAGTGCATTTGGCCAGGGACGCTACATTTCCCTGACGGCACACTGGGTGAACGTTGTGGAGGCCGGGAGCGAGTCGTACCATGGGATGGCACAGGTGCTACTGACACCAAGGATAGCGGGCCCTACGTCAATCAGGGTTTCTGCCAGCACCTACGTTAGTGGCTCCAACCCCCACTTCTCCACTTTCACCTCTGAATTATCCGCGTGCAGCACCAGTCATTCATCAGTTGGTAGCTGGAAGCAGTGTAGCACTGCAGTGGGGAAGCGGCAACAGGCCACGCTGAAGCTGATATGCTTAGGGGACAAACAGCACACTGCCGTAGAGCTATGGCAGGGGATAAGAGACCAGACTGACCTTTGGCTCTCGCCACTAAACCTAGAACCAGGCATGGTTGTGTCTGATAATGGCCGTAACTTGGTGGCGGATTTGGAGCTCGGCAAGCTCAGACACATTTCATGCCTAGCCCACGTGTTCAACCTTCTGGTTCAGTGGTCTCTCAAAACCTACTCCAATTTGCCTGAGCTACTGGTGAGGGTGCGTCGCGTGTGTGCACATTTCCGCAAGTCACCAACAGCTTCAGCTGGTCTGTCAACGCTGCTGCAGCGCTTGAAATTGCTAGCTCACCGGCTGTTGTGCGATGGGAGCACGCACTGGAACTCCACGTTCCACTTGTTGGCCAGGCTTTGTGAGCAGCAGAGGGCAGTAGTGGAATACCAGCTACAACATGGTCGTCGCCTTTTTAAGTCAGGTTCCGCTATTCACAAGCGAGGAATGGGCATGGATGTCTGACCTCTGTGAGGTTTTACACAACTTTGAGGAATCAACACAGATGGTGAGCGGCGTTAACGTTATTATCAGCGTAATCATCCCACTTCTGTGTCTACTCAAACGCTCGCTTCTCACAATTAAGGACGGCGCTTTAAATGTGGAAGAGGTGAAAATGGGGGAAGACATTACACAGGGTCATAGCCAGACCACCCTCAGTTCGTCTTCTCAGCGCGAATTGGACGATGAAGAGGAGGAGGAGGAGCAGAAGTAGGTTGCCTCCGCTACAGAGGGCAGTACTAATGGAAGTTTAATTCCATCTGTTCTACGTGGGTGGGCAGAAGAGGAGGAAAAGGATGAGGAGATTGAGAATGATCCTCCTGATGGCGACAGCGAAGTCTTGCCTGTTGGTACTCTGGCACACATGGCTGACTTCATGTTAGGCTGCCTTTCCCACTACCCGAGCGTTATGCGCATTTTAGACAACACGGTTTACTGGTTGTTCACCCTTCTCGATTGCCGCGACAAAGAGAACTTCTCTTCTCTCATTTCTTTGGTGGAGAGGATGAGAAAAACGGTGCAATACCAGAAGATCCTTGTTCAAAATTTGCTCCAAAAATTTTCATTTGACAGCGCTGGCGACAGAGTCTGTAGTTCCTTGGCCAACCGAGGAAGGGAGACATGGGGAACACACAGCAGTTCCAACAGAGGCAGGGCAACACTCTCCAAATAGTGATGGACGAACATCTGCCGGGACGGTTCGCGAACGCGATCGCCCAAACGTGATCAAATGTTCGCGAACCGCAAGTTTGTGGCGGGTCCCATTCATTTTAATGGCAGGTGAACCTGAAAAACCTTCAGCTCATATTTGCAGCCAAGAAATAATTACTAGAAGTGCACAAATAGTCCCACAACATGGACAGTGACATACCAGATGTATTATTCAAATTTGCGATCTCCATTTCTAACTTTTTCAATGCGAAATATCGGCAATATAATTTTTCGCGTACGCGCATGCGCAAATTACCCAAAGTACCCAAAGTACCCAAATGCACTATAAAGAAAGTATATTGGTATATAACACCCTGCTTCAATCAGTTTTTTGGGGGGGCGACTGATATATCACACCAGTAGAAATTATTTGTTCCAATAACGCTTGTCCCTCTTTAAACCTGCAGTATCGCAGCAGAACCGCACACAACTGCCGCACAAAACAAATGCACTATAATATACTTTCTAACATAGAAAGTATATTATAGCATTGTACAAGGAAGGCAATCCATTAGAATATACATAAAGATAAAACGTAACGTTTAATAATGTTACTATGAGGGTCCATTCACACGTCCGTAAGTGTTTTGCGGATCCGCAAAACACGGACACCGGCAATGTGCATTCCGCAATTTGCAGACCGCACATCGCCAGCACTATAATAGAAAATGCCTAATCTTGTCTGCAATTGCGGACAAGAATAGGACATGTTCTATTTTTTGCAGAAACGGATGTGGAAGTGCGGATCCACAAATGCGGATGCGGATCCACAAATGCGGTTGCGGACATCACATTCCGGCCCCTTTGAAAATGAATGGGTCTGCACCCGTTCCGCAAAATTGCGGAACGGATGCGGACCCATTTTGTGGACGTGTGAATGGAAAAGATATCCTTCAAAATGAAAATAAATAAAATTATTAAAGTTAAGCAAAAAGCATAGATGTGGTAGGCAATAACAAGTGCTCGGCGGCACTAAATCAGGTGCCCGGTGGCACCAAATCAGAAACCATATGTCCTACCACAATCCGGGGGGGTTCCAGTGCACATCCATGAATCCCGGAGGGAAAGCAAAAAACATCTATCCCTGGGCTAGATGATCATGTGCTATTGAAGGACAGGGTGGGCAAAGAACTGTCCTTGATATTGCCCTATAGGAGGGTGCTATTCTGACCCTGATAGCATAACCATAGACCACCCACCCTGATAAGAGCGACCCCGTCCGGAACCTTACCCTATATAAAAATGGCCCTAGTAAGCCCCTAGCCCCTAGGCCCCTGACTTCCAGGTCATTACTATATAGATCTATGTGTTTTTGACTCATTATAAAAGTATATTATAAGTATATTGCACCCCTCTGTGTATCACACCTATCGATAGCACACCTACACCAGTCCTTAAAAGGACTTTTGTGGTCCTATTAGCTAGCGTTTTATGTCCCTAACAGCCTGTCCCTGCTCCACACAGCAACCTCTCCCTACACTGGCAAAACACTGAATGTAAAATCGCGGCCAGATCAGGTTTATTTATAAGGTAGGGGGTATGTCCATGTGCGGAAACGTCTCAATAGGCTGTCCTGTACCACCTGATGGATGGGTCAAAGTTCTTCACAATGTAAAAGAATATGGCGGGCGCAAATATCTCCATATGTTCGCATGTTCGGCCAATCGCGAACACGCAAAGTTCGCCGTGAAACGTCCGCCGTGCAAACCGCAAGGCCATCTCTATCTCCAAAGCCTGGGACAGTTTCATGACACCCCACCAGCACTCTCACCCTGATGCGGGGCCTAGTGTCACAAGGAGGGAAAATTTTTGAAAGATGGTGAAGAAGTACATAGCAGACCGTGTCAGCGTCCTCAATGATCCCTCAGTGCCTTACAACTACTGGCTGTCCAAGCTGGACGAGTGGCACGAAATTCGCCTTGAAGGTGCTGGCCTGCCCATCTGCCAGCGTTTTGTCTGAGCGGGTAAATATTGCTGCTGGTGGCATTATAACACATAAGAGTATCCTCCTGTCAACTGAAAATGCTGCCAGGTTGATTTTTATAAAAATGTACAAGGGCTGGATTGACCATAACTTCTCGAATCCACCAGACGAAAGCGGCTGAACATAAAGGCACTTTAAATCATTAATTTCTAATCGGAGATAGGCCTCTATCTAATCCATCTTGAAGAAATTGAAGTATCGCAGGAAGGGGCGGATCTGCGGACGCCACCTGTCTGGAATCACACCATGCCACGAAGATTCTCATGATCCTGGAGTAGGCCTTCTCTGCTGGTAGGACGTTAGGGAATCGTTAATTTCTAACGATAATTTGTTTTCCCTTAGTCCTAACAGCAGCACAGATGGGGTTAACTGCCCCTGTGGACTGGTAGGACCGGCGGAATTTTAATGAACCCAAAGAACCAATAAACGATCTTCAGCTCCCTGAAAGGGAGGAGATCACCCCCCAGCCCACCGTGTTTTTAACAAGCATAATGTATTTAGGGTGGGATATTTGTGTGCTGCTGTTAGGACTAAGGGAAAACAAATTATCGTTAGAAATTAACGATTCCCTAACGTCCTACCAGCAGCACAGATGGGGAGATAGCAAGAAGAATCCCCTAGGGAGGGTCCTCATGCCTGGCAGAACTAAGAACAGTCTGCCCAAAAGCCGAAAACTCTGCCATCCTAGCATCTATCCTATAATGGGAGATGAGGGTTGACTCAGAGTTCAAGGAGGCCGCCTTACAGATCAACTCTAAGGGGAGGAGTCTTCTCTCCGCAACCGAGGTGGAGACCGCCCTAGTAGAATGGGCTCTCACAAACTCAGGAGGATCTAAGGATTGGGAGACGAAAGCTTCCATAATGGCCTCCTTAATCCAGCGACTAATGGTAGCTTTAGACGCTTTATGGCCTTTAGACTTACCGGCAAACAGGATAAGAAGATTCTCATCTATCCTGAACTCTCTAGATCTATCCACATAGATCTGGAGGCATCTTGAAATATCCAGCGGGTCTCTAGCTGGAGTATCAGAGGAGGAGGCTGTAAACAAAACTGGTAAAGAGATTACCTGATTGATGTTCTGGAAAGTAGGCACCTTAGGCCTGAAGTAGGGTAAAAACTTCAGGAGTACTCTATCCTGTAGGAAAATAATGTACGGGTGAATTGCAGAGAAAGCCTGCAATTCAGAAATTCTTTTGGCTGAAGCTATAGCCAGAAGAAAGACCATCTTTAAAGTAAAAAATTTGAAATTTACCTCCTCCAAGGGCTCGAAGGGGGGAGATACTAGCCCCCTGAGCACTACTGAAAGATCCCACTGGGGGATAGGTTTCAGTATAGTAGGCTTTAGTCTTTCAGCTCCCTTCAGGAAGCGTTTAATGAGTGGGTCCCGAGAATGTGGCCTGTTGAGACAGGCCGAGATGGCATAAACCTGTACCTTCAAGGTAGCTGGAGATAGACCTCTATCTAATCCATCTTGAAGAAATTGAAGTATCGCAGGAAGGGGCGGATCTGCGGACGCCAACTGTCTGGAATCACACCATGCCACGAAGATTCTCATGATCCTGGAGTAGGCCTTCTTTGTAGACTCTGCTCGGGAATGCGACAAAGTTCTCAGGACCGACTCGGAAAGCCCTTCTATGTTGGGAAGGGACTGATCAACCTCCAGGCTGTCAGGTTGAACCTGTGCAGATCTGGGCAGAGGTGAGTGTCCCACGACACCATGGTCTGCTCCGGGGGGAGTCTCCAGTATTGTCCCCGACTCATCTGAATGAGCTGGGTAAACCAGGATCTTCTGGGCCAAAACGGTATGATGGCTATTACCAAGGCCTGATCCTGACGGATTTTCATCAGTACCCTCGGTATCATGGAAAACGGAGGGAAGATGTAAGCCAGCCTGAACCTCCACGGTATTGACAGAACATCTATCGCCAGGGGGTTGTCTTCCCTGTAGAGGGAACAGAACCTCAGCACCTTGGTGTTGAACCTGGTTGCCATGAGATCCACTTCTGGCATACCCCATCTGTGAACTAGCTGCCTGAAGATCTCCGGATGCAGAGACCCCTCCATGGTCGGTAATCCTCGACTTAAGCGGTCCGCTATCATATTGAGGGAGCCTCGAATATGAACGGCAGATAGATGGGAAAGGTTCGTCTCTGCCCACCGAAGAATCACCCCGATCTCCGACAGAAGGGGCAATGATCTTGTGCCTCCCTGTTTGTTTATATAGAGAACTGCAGTCATATTGTCTGACTGGACTTTCACTGCTTTGCCCCGGATCTGAGGGGCAAAGTGAAGGAGGGCTAGCCGGATAGCTCGCATCTCGCGAAGATTGGAAGAAAGACGCCGCTCCAGAGGAGACCAAGATCCCTGTATTGGGGATCCGTCCAGGTGAGCGCCCCAGCCTACAAGGGACGCGTCTGTAGTCAATATGACCCAAGCTGGTTGGGTCATAGACTTCCCTGGTGGTAGCTGAAACCACCATCTGAGGGAATTCCGGGTTTGACCGGACAGGGAGCACAGGGAATCTAGCCCCGCAGGGCTGCCGTTCCATAGGTGTAAGACCTCCGACTGAAGAGGACGGAGGTGCCATAGCGCCCAAGGGACTGCATCCGCAGCCGCTGACATGAGCCCCAGCATCTTCATGAGAGTCCGGATAGAGACTCGACGAGGGACATAAAGGACCTTTGCTAGGTCCTGAATCCGCGCTCTCCTTTCTGGAGTCAACCGGAGGGACATCTCCACAGAGTCGACCACGAATCCTAAGTAATGGATTGAAGTCGATGGGCTCACATTCGACTTCTGCCAGTTGATAATCCAGCCTAGGCGGAAGAGAAAAGAGATTGCGACCTGAAGATGGTGGGTAAGGATCGGAACTGAAGAGGCTATGAAAAGCCAATCGTCCAGATAAGGAATAATAGTCAGTCCTTGAAGTCTCAAAGCTGCCACCACCGACACCACCACCTTGGTGAAGATAAGGGGGGCAGAAGAGATTCCGAAGGGAAGCGCGGCGAACTGAAAGTGCCTGCGAACCCCTGAAATCTGGACCGCGATCCTGAGGAGTTTCTGGGACGCGAAATGGATCGGAATGTGAAGATACGCATCCTTGAGGTCCAGAGTAGCCATGACGTCCCCAGGGTTGAGGATATGGCTGACTGACCTTATGGTTTCCATGCGAAACCTTGTTTTCCTTATAAATCGATTGAGAAATCTCAAGTCGATGATCATCCGGAGATCTCCCGTCTTTTTGGGAACCAGGAACACTGGTGAATAAATCCCTAGGCCCCTCTCCCCTGCCGGCACCTCCTCTAGGGCTCCCTTGGAAATATAGTCCTGAATGTAAGCTTCTAGGACCACTTGTTTGGCAGACCCGAAGTTTCGTGTGGCGATGAATCTCTGGGGGGAGAGAGATAAGATCTACCCGGTACCCGAGGGAAACTATGTCCTGGACCCAGGGGTCTGCAATCAACCGGCTCCAAGAGTCTTTGAAATGGGTAAAACGACCCCCCACGGGAATCTGGGGGAGGGGTACGGGAAAATCTAGGGGAGATACTGCAGGGGCAGCAGGGCTTATCCAAGAGCCTCGAAGAGGCCCATAGTCAGGAGGGTTTTGCCTCCCTGGTGGGTTTACGGGAGCGTCTCGAATATTTACGAGATGGTCCCCCCCAATCTCTGCGCCTAGACTGCTGCCCTGGACAACCTCCGCCTTTCTTCTCCTGCCTGGGGCGTCCCCGAAAGGGCTGCTGGGGGAGGCTCTTCCCCTTTTTATCGGAGAGCCCCTCCATTATCTTGTCCAATTCGGACCCGAATAGCCTATCCGGTTCGAAGGGGAGCCCACAAAGATTGAACTTGGACGCGTTATCAGCGATCCAAGGTTTCAACCAGAGTGGTCTGCGGGCAGCCGAAACTAGGGCCATAGTTTTGGCGGCCAGCTTAAGCTGCATATGGGTAGAATCGACCAGAAAGTCCATGGCCAGATTGGCCGACTTGAAGGCTGCCAGGATATCATCCCTTGATACGCTCTGATCAACGTCCGTCTGGATTCGGTTAAGCTTAGAGCGTAAATAGGTGGCTACCTCCGTGGCCGCAATAGAAGTTGATGCGGAGGCAGCAGCCGCCACGTAACTTCTCCTAAGGGTGCACTCTGCCCTCCGGTCTAGAGGGTCCTGCAGACTAGACCCATCGTCTGCAGGAACTAGAGTGCGCCGGGACAACTTGGCAATAGCCATGTCCACCTTGGGAACGGAACCCCACGATTCCACCAAGGGTTTAGCCATCGGGTACATCAGTTTGAATTTTCTAGTGAGAACTGGACCTTTTATCAGGCTTTCTCCATGAAGGGTCTCATCCGCTCTAAAGACACGCTGTGTCCGTCCGGCGGGATCGGAGGACTCCCCCATGTCAACATCATGGTCCCCCGACCTGATGGACTTGAGTAACTTCTGCGTCTTTTCTGGAGGGAAAAAGCAAGAAGTAGATTCTTCTTCCTCAGAAGAAGAAGACCCCGGAGAACAGGGGGTAGGTCTTTCGACCGGTGCGACCACCTCCATGGGAGTCTGAGAGGGTCCTGGTAGCCTCTCATTCAGCAGCTGCACCACTCCCTTAATGGAGTCATCCACGTATGTCTTCGTCCACTGAAACATTTCTTGCATCGTGGGTTCCGTGGATGCCGTGCGACAACTCTCACATCTAGAGTACGGACAGCTGTCGTCTAAGGGGGTGTTACATTCGTAACACGCCAGATGCTTCCTCTTGGCCCCAGCTTTACGCTGATCCGGATCCTTAGGGGAAGCCATAGTCTGTAATTAGAAAGAACACAGGTCATAACACCTACAATTTTACCTGAAGGTGGTGAAACAAGACCTTATGGGGGCCCACCAGCACTAGCAGAAAATAGAGCTGTAAAAAAGGAAACCACAATCCCAAGCCAAGCAATACTAAATATCTCAAGGCACAGGGAACTCTGGAGCTAGCTTGTGAAAGCGACGCAACCAGAGCACTGACTGACAGGCTCTGGGCGCTTAAGAAGAGGAAGCCCCGCCCCCTGGGGCAGTTAACCCCATCTGTGCTGCTAGTAGGACGTAAGGGAATGTGTTATTTATAATGTACTGAATACACTGTGATCCCATGCACCCCTTCTACCACAAACAAGGGTATATGGTTGAATCTTCCTTTTCTCATCCTCCTCCTCCTCTTCCATCATATCAACATGCTTATTTGTCAAATATAATGCCCTCACATATATGCCCTTCGCATATAATGTTTTACAGGGTCAGCTCACCTGCAGGCAGGGCCGGACTGGCCTGCCGGGATACAGGGAAATTTCCCGGTAGGCCGGCAGGCCTGAGTGCCGCAAGGCCGCGGCCCTGGTGACAAGTGGGGGCGGCCGCGGCCGGCGGCAGGGCAGAGCAGGAGATGAGCGCTTCCATTGTGGAAGTGCTCATCTCCATAGTCATCTGTATTGCCGTCCTCAGGACGGCAATACAGATGCCTGTGCTGCGGCAGAGGAGGGAGAGGTGTGTCCCCTCCTGTTCCTCTGATAGGCAGCCAGCACTAGGCCGGCAGCCTATCAGAGGCCGGTGCAGGCGGCGCGATGACGTCATCGCGTCGCCTGAGCCGTATAGCGAGGGACACAGGCCGGAAGAGGCGGCCTGCATCGCATCACATCGCTGGAGGTAAGTATAAGTGTTTTCTTTTTCTTTTTTTATATAGGTAGGCACATGATAAGGGGGGACTACTGGGCTGGGCTGGGCTGGGCTGGGCTGGCACATGATAAGGGGGGCTACTGGGCTGGGCTGGCACATGATAAGGGGGGCTACTGGGCTGGCACATGATAAGGGCGGACTACTGGGCTGGCACATGATAAGGGGGACTACTGGACTGGCACATGATAAGGGGGGACTACTTGGCTGGCACATGATAAGGGGGGACTACTGGGCTGGCACATGATAAGGGGGGACTACTGGGCAGGCACATGATAAGGGGGGACTACTGGGCTGGCACATGATAAGGGGGGACTACTGGGTTGGCACATGATAAGGGGGGACTACTGGGCTGGCACATGATAAGGGGGGACTACTGGGCTGGCACATGATAAGGGGGGACTACTGGGCTGGCACATGATAAGGTGGGACTACTGGGCTGGCACATGATAAGGGGGGCTACTGGCCCATAAGGGGGGCTACTGGCACATGATAAGGGGGGCTACTGGCACATGATAAGGGGGGCTACTGGCACATAAGAGGGACTACTGGCACATAAGGGGGCTATTGGCACATAAGGGGGGCTACTGGCACATGATAAGGGGGGCTACTAGCACATGATAAGGGGGACTACTGGCACATGATAAGGGGGGCTACTGGCACATGATAAGGGGGGCTACTGGCACATGATAAGGGGGACTACTGGCACACAAGGGGCGGCTACTGGCACATAAGGGGGGCTACTGGCACATGAGAAGGGGGTGCTACTGGCACATGATAAGAGGGGGCTACTGGCACATGATATGGGGGGGCTACTGGCACATGATACGGGGGCACTCTGGCTACTGGCACATGATACGGGGGGTGTAACGGGGTGACAGGAGATCCGTTACAGGGGGGCTACTTTCACATGATATGGAGGCACTCTGGCTACTGGCACATGATATGGGGGGGGCTCTGGCTACTGGCACATGATGGTGGGGGGGCTCTTATTACTGGCACATGATTGGGGGCATCTATGGGGGCACATCTTACTGGCAGATTATTGGGGGGCACTATAGGGGTATCTACTGAGGCTAAAAAGAAGGGGTATTTTATATGGGGGCTCTGTATAGGGGCATTTTATACTGGGACACATTATGGTGGGTATTATGGGGAAGGGGGGGAGGAGCACTATGGGGGTCATCTACGGGGGCACTGAGAAGGAGTATTTTATATTGGCACATTATGGGAACATTAGCTCAACTGGGGGCATTACAAAGGGGTATGTTTTGCACATTATAAGGAGAATTATTACTACTGGGTTGGCATTATGGTGGGCTTTATTACTCCCCCATGGTATGACCCCCCCTAGTAGCAGCACCAGCCTCTCCCTGCTCTGCTATTCCTCTGCCCCTTCTCCAAATCCTTATTATGAAATCTTTATCATTAGGATAAAGCACAACATCAGCTGCACCGAGCCCCCGACCAAAGTGTGGAAGTGGCGTCCGAGATCGCCAAGGGCCAAGCCAAGTAATTGTAAGTTTTCATGGGGGTTCTACAAAAGAGCTATCTTGGGGCAAAGTTCATATTCGTGTTTACACACGTGTTTTAAAATGAATGCTCTCCTATTATAAACAAGTAAAATAATGACGCAATGCTGTGGGGCTGGTGTGCAACTTTTTCCAGGGCTGGTTTTTATCCCCAGTCCGGCCCTGGCTGCAGGCCCTCGCATATAATTTTTTAGAGGGTCGGCTCAGCTGCAGGCCCTCGCATATAATTTTTTAGAGGGTCAGCTCAGCTGCAGGCCCTCACACTTAATTTTTTAGAGGGTCAGCTCAGCTGCAGACCCTCGCATATAATTTTTTAGAGGGTCAGCTCACCAGCATGCCTTCACCTACAATCTTTTACAGGGTCAGTTCACCAGCAGGCCCGCACATAAAATCTTTTAAAGGTTCAGCTCACCAGCAGGCCCAAACCTCAAATCTTTTACAGGGTCAGTTTACCAGCAGGCCCGCACCTCAAATCTTTTACAGCGTCAGCTCACCTGAAGGTCCTCACATATAATGTTTTAGAGGGTCAGTTTACAAGCAGGCCAGCACCTAAAATCTTTTACAGGGTCAGCTCACCAGCAGGCCCACACCTAAAATCGTTTACAGGGTCAGCTTACCAACAGACCATCGCATATAATTTTTTATAGGGTCAGCTCACCAGCCAGCCTTCACCTACAATCTGTTACAGGGTCAGCTCACCAGCAGGCCCGCACCTAAAATCTTTTACAGGGTCAGCTCACCTGCATGCCCTCACCTAATTATACCTAATAGGTAATTTGCGAGCATGCTGCCTTGCTTGGATGTGGTAGCCGTAGCTGTTTCTTAGGCTTCCTCTCCGGAATCGAATAATGATTCCCCCGTTGCCCATGGCTACATGTTTTGGGCTGAAAATAACATCAAAATTTGATAGGGCAAACATCCGAATGGATCGTCGCCGTCAGGGGACGTGCGATCGTCCCCAGGTTATCTAGAGTCACCAAAGCGGCAGCAGGCACTCGCACATAATGTTTTAGATGGTCAGATCAGCAGGCCCTTGCTCCAAATGTTTTTGAGGGTCACCAGCAGGCCATCAATCATAATTTTTCAAGGCTGTGTATGATGCCGTCCTTTATGTCTAACATAGGGTGTATTGGAGTGACTCTTCCTTGTAATTTTTGGCAGCACCTGCACTTTGTATACAAGTAAATATAAAGGAAAGAATATTTTATAGCAATTTTTCCTCTAAAATCGATTTTTTTTATTCGGTTTTGTGCGTATTATTGTCAGTCTGTAAAAGTGGCGTACTATTCGGACAACTTCATTCCCAGCAGCGACCTGCGAGTACAAGATGCATCCAGACATCCTCCCCATGCTGTTCCAGAATCATTTTGGTGGTGTTTCTATCAATGTCGAACATTTTCCTATGAACCAGGCACCCTCCCCTCTTCAGAGCAGGGGATACCTGGTTTAATGCTCGGGTTCTCCCATTGTCTTCCATTATACTCGGGTGCTCGGTCGAGCACCCGAGCATCCCAATGTGTTCGGCCCGAGCCCCTGAGCACACGAGCACTACGGTGCTCGATCAACACTATTGATTACATTTATGTAGCTTGCACAGTTTAGGCACGGGAATATTCTTTTCTTCCTAGTATTGAGAAACTTTTGTCTGGGTATTTTAGTTTGGTTCCCAATATCCGCTCTAATGAGAGCCTCTGATGTTCTTGGATCTTTTGAGGCACATGAGGGCTGGTTCACTAAATTCCTTAATCTCTGGATAATTTCCATGTAAAGAGGACCAGTGTTTCCTAATGGTTTGCTGTAACATAGGTGCTATTGGGTGATAAGTGTGTTTAAAAGGAATGCGGTTTGTTATTGTTGGACAGTTAGTAGGAATATTTTGATTTGAGACTTTTGTAAGTTCCTTCGATAGTAGTTTGGGTGGGTATCATCTCTCTCTCTAAATTTTTCACTCAGCTTATGAAGTTCAGCTTGCTTGGATATGGGATCTGAGACTATAAGTTAAATAAGTGTGAATTGAGACCTTGGTAGGGAATTTTTCATATTGAGTGAGTAACAACTCATGCAATGTAAGAGACCATTCTTGTCTGTCAGTTTGGTATACAGATCGGTGGATAGGTGGCCCATATTATCCTTCTTGACTAAAGTGTCACTCTGGACATATGTTTTTTTGCACAATAAATCACTAACTCCATCTAATAACTCTGATTTGGGATTTATTTCCCATTACCCACAGCACCTCACCTCTACAACAGAAGCAAAGAAGTTTAGCTAGTGAAATTAACTCCATGGCACATAAACGGCAAACACTTTATAATTACGCTACTAATTATAATAACATGTATAATCCAAAAACATTACCTGACTATTAATTTCTATGACTCCTCGTTATACAATTTGTACATGGAAAAGGCCACATCAGAAATAATGGACACAGATCTTTGTTCCAAACCCCTCATACTCCAAACCCCTCATCTCACCAAACCCCTCATACTGAGAGGTTTCTATGACTGCTAAATCATCAAAGAAAAATAAATCCCCTGACTCCACTGGCGTTAGAAATGAATATTTTAAATCTTTTAGTCATATATTAGCCTCTCATTTATTAAAGATTTTTTCTCGGTTATAGAAACTGGAAATCCCTTAAAAGAAATGCTTCAGGCAATTATTGTGACACTGTCTAAACCAGAAAAAAAACCTGATGAACCCATTTGTTTTTGTCCTGTTTCATTACTAAACTAATAACTTTCTCCAATCTGTTAGCAACTCAGCTTTCCAGTGTCACTTCTTCCCTCATTAAGAGTAAAATTGTTACTGCATTGAGGTTGAATCTGACCCTATGCAATAATTTTATATGTTCTTTTGAATCCCCAATGAATATTTACATTTTATTCCACAATCGAGATAAAGATATTAGACAGTAAGTCTCATATGGGACATGGACTAATGTGAATAAATTCCCTATACAGTACTGGGGAATATGTAAGTGTTGTAGATTGCCAGCTCAGGTAGCATTTTGTGGTACATTCATGGGCATTTTTTTTACATTGTATGTCTCTCAGTAATTCTATATACAGTCATTTAATAATCAAGACTTCTATGATTGGTCAATTCCCTTTCTCATTATCTTCAAGCTGCAGAATATTTTCAATAAAAATTTAATTGCATGGCCAATTTTCTGGAGATTTGTAGCACTCTTTGTAATCAGATATGAAACATACTACATTATAACCTCAAAATAACCTTATTAAATTACCTCTCTAGTGCATTCCATGTTCTCCATCTTCAAGAGCTTGAATAATTAGCCTTTTGGTCACAGTCAGCATTTATTTTAATATAGACTAAAATTGAAAAAATAAATAAATACAACCTACTGCAATATTGAATAAGAACATATAATGTTGTAAAAAGAATGTATGTATGTAAAATAATGTATGCATACATATAATGTATCTATAGGGAAAACTTTTTTTTGGTGCATAGTTGTCACAACTAGAGACGAGCAATGTTTTGAAAAATTTGATTTGATGAATCTGGTATACCCGGTCTCCTCTGCCTAATCATATTCATCCCATTTGGTGGCCCAATCTCAGTGTGAAGGCTTGAAACTTAACCTGCAGGGAGAATGCAGGGAGAGTGCAGGGGGAGTGTATCACTGTGTGGATTACATTCTAGTGCAACCATTTTTATACTTAAAGGGGTATTACCATCACAGACAATGGGGGCATATCACTAGGATATGCCCCTATTCTCTGATAGGTGTGGGTCCCACCTCTGGGACCTGCACCTACAACAAGAATGGAGGGGGCAGAGCTGTGGTTGGAGGACCCTGGATTTCCCAGGGTCCATCCACCACCAAGTGCTGCAGAAGTGAATGGGAGCACAAGCGCATTCATTTCTATGGGGCAGGTAGAAATAGCCGAGTGTCACGGTCCAGCATGTGACAGGGACTATAAGATCGAGGAGACTGGCTGCACGTGATTGAAAGTCTCTTTGGTTTCACCTTTATGTATTGTTGCTGGGGATGGCCACACCTCTTGTCTCTGGTGTAGCTTAAGTGGTCATCCCTACTTCTCTATTTAGTCTTGCCTCACCCATCATGCTATGCGGTTGATAGCTTCTTGCTTGTGGAGGTCCTGGTGTTGGTTCTCTCTGAGTTGAGTTTCTGCTTGTCCTCATACTTCTGGAAGTTTAGTGTATCTTCTTTGTTGTTTGTTGTTTTCCCCTACCTCCTGATATTAGGCCTGAGGGGGTCTCCTATTACTTCATCTGGGTAGGAGTAGGCCATCCGTGTTCTAACACTATCTTCAGGGCCCTGTTAGGGTGAGATTGGGATCAGGTTCCTGCGTATGAACATTCCTACCTTTAAGGTTCGGTGGCCCCATAGAAATTAATGGAGGGTGGCTGCGCATGGGCAGTGTTCCCTCCATTCATTTCCCTGCTCTGTTCTCATTGTATTTATAGCTAATCCCTTCTGTTAGCTGTTGAATTACTGTGTGTTAGTATTACAGGTCAATAAAAGCATCAGGTCTAATTTATCACCATGGACTTAACTGGGCAGTGCACCAAAATTCACATAGTCAGCAGCAGTCACAGTAACAGTGTGCACCAAGATTCATAGCTAATGCCTTCTGTTAAACATAAAGAAAAGCATTCCGCACCCTTAAGGAAAGCAAAAATAATAATAATAATGTGTGCACCCCTGCAGGAGCTATGTCCAAATAAATAGAACAAAATAAAGACATGAAGGCAGTGCCAATAAAGTAGTGGAGAAAATTATTTTCTTTTAATGCATGTGATGGCAGTCCAAACACACTCTTTTTAATCCCTTCGGTTAGCTGTCAAATCACTGTGTGTCATTAAATAAAATTTTTGCAAATGTTCGCGAATGGGCGAACAGCCATAGACTTCAATAGGCAGGCAAATTTTAAAACCCACAGGGACTCTTAGTGAGTGATGGAAAAGTTGTTTCAAGGGGACTAACACCTGGACTGTGGCATGCCGGAGGGGGATCCATGGCAAAACTCCCATGGAAAATTACGTAGTTGACGCAGAGTCGGGTTTTAATCCATAAAGGGCATAAATCACCTAACATTCCTAAATTGTTTGGAATAACGTGCTTTAAAACATCAGGTATGATGTTGTATCGATCAGGTAGTGTAACGGTTACGCCCGCTTCACAGTGACAGACCAAACTATGACAGACCAAACTCCCTGTTTAACTCACCACAAACAACCGCAAACAGTCCATTTGCACAACCGCAAACTCCTTATTTGCACAAGGTTGGATGCTTGGTCGGTCCTCCTACTTCCAATTTGGGGGACTGCGCGTGCAATCTACTGTGCCACCAGAAAGGAGGGGTGTGTTAAGTAGTACTATTCCTATCAGTTTAATCCCTGTTACGTCCACTAGTATTATTATTATTATTATAATGTGTGTTAAGTAGTACTATTCCTATCAGTTTAACCCCTGTTACGTCCCCTATCAGGGGACGTGTATATGGAATAGATTTTAGGAACCGGGAGATGGAAAAAGATGCTTGGTCGGTCCTCCTACTTCCAATTTGGGGGACTGCGCGTGCAACCTACTGTGCCACCAGATAGGAGTGGTGTGTTAAGTAGTACTATTCCTATCAGTTTAATGCCTGTTACGTCCCCTTTCAGGGGACGTGTAAGGAATATATTTTAGACAACTGCAAAGAGTTGTCAATAGTTGACACACTCATGACATACATTTTATTCCCCTATGCGTCAATCTTGGTGTAGTGATGACTATGCTCGTGTGCACGTTTGGGAGATTGCAGACGATGGGGTTTTTTCAAAGCCTATGGTCATGCTGAGGTAGTTCAGTGACAGTTAAGTGACCCAGAAAACAATGATTCTGCAGTGTGGGCCCATTGTTGGCCTAGTAGGCTTTAATGATCACCTTAGATGATCACAAAGAAAATTAATGTTTTTTCTATGCAAAATTATCCAGCCAATCGCTTTTGGTCTGTTCACAATGAAGCAACGACCTTATCATCTGGGGTGTGCCAACATTGCCATTGCCAACACACTCATAGAGGTGGTCGCTTTATTATGATATGCAATCCCCTTCACCACAACAAGGTAACGATCACGAAGGGGAATTAACACATGTATGTGCCTTTTTTTTGTTTTGTTTTTGCAGCCACAGTGCAGAACCAGAGGCCAAAAAAATTAGGCATGTACACATGCCTGAAAAATTAGGTAATGTTGCAGCCACTGCTGTAGCAGCGGCCAGAAAAATCTATGTTTCCCAGGCAGAAAGTGCCCTAAAACATTGTGGCTTGAACCCTAGTTGGTGGCGGATAAGTCACGCAAGTCATCCGGCATTCAGAGATAAAATACAGCAGCGTGTGGACCAATTTTAGCCCAAGGCAGCTCATCTCATAAGGCCTTTTTTAGTCGAATGTATCGCCCACTGTCAGTTCCTTCGGGATCAATGCCTCATTCATATTAATAAAGGTGAGGTAATCTAGACTTTTTCGACCTAGGCGACTTCTCTTCTTAGTGGCAATACCTCCTGCTGCACTGAAGGTCCTTTCTGACAAGACACTTGAAGCGGGACAGGCCAGAAGCTGGCAAATTGGGATAGCTCAGGCCACAGGTCAAGCCTGCACACCCAGTAGTCAAGGGGTTCATCGCTCCTCATAGTGTCGATATCTGCAGTTAAGGCGAGGTAGTCTGCTACCTGTCGGTCGAGTCGTTCTCTGAGGGTGGACCCCGAAGGGCTGTGGCGATGCGTAGGACTTAAAAAGGTCCGCATGTCCTCCATCAACAACACGTCTGTAAAGCGTCCTGTCCTTGCCGGCGTGGCCGTGGTAGGAGGAGGATTACTTTCACCTCTTCCCCTGTTAGATTCCCGTTGTGCTGTGACATCACCCTTATACGCTGTGTAAAGCATATTTTTAATTTATTTTGGAACTGCTGCATCCTTTCCGACTATTTCATCCTCTGACTCCTCTTCCTCACACTCCTCTTCCAGCGTTGCCAAAGGTCCAGCAAGCGATGCTGATAAGGCTGTTTCTGGTGGTGATGGTGACCACAACTCTTCCTCTTCACGCTCATCTACGGCCTGATCCAGCACTCTTCGCAGGGCATGCTCCAGGAAGAAAAAAAATGGGATGATGTCGCTGATGGTGCCTTCGGTGCGACTGACTAGGTTTGTCACCTTCTCAAAAGGAGGCATGAGCCTACAGGCATTGCGCATGAGCGTCCAGTAACATGGCAAAAAAATACCCAGCTCCGCAGAGGCTGTTCTAGCACCCTGGTCATATAAATACTCGTTGACGGCTTTTTCTTGTTGGAGCAGGCGGTCGAACATTAGGAGTGTTGAATTCCAACGTGTTGGGCTGTCGCAAATCAAGCACCTCACTGGCATGTTGTTTCGCCGCTGGATATCTGAAAAGTGCGCCATGGCCGTGTAGGAATGCCTGAAATGGCCACACACCTTCCTGTCCTGCTTGAGGACGTCCTGTAAGCCTGGGTACTTATGCACAAAGCGTTGTACGATCAGATTATACACGTGTGCCATGCACGGCACATGTGTCAACTTGCCCAAATTTAATGCCGCCAAAAAATTGCTTCAGTTGTCACACACACATCGTCATCATCAACCGCTTCACTTGTATCTGACAACTCAGCAAAGGAAGCAGCAGCGGGTACAACATCATCATCATCACACCGTACGTCCATGTGTGTAATGCTGCCTGACTGAGACATATCCCTGTTATCTACATCCTCTGGCAATAATGGTTGCGCATCACTCATTTCTTCCAACTGATGTGTAAATAACTCCTCTGACAGATCAAGTGAAGCGGCTGTGGTGCTAGTGTTGGTAGTGGCGGCAGGCGGGCGGGTGGTAACTTGAGAGGTGCCCGAAGCTGAGCTGGAGGAGGATAATGCGTCAAGGTTCCGAGCGGAAGCTGTAGAAGATTGGGTGTCCTGTGTTAGCCAGTCAACTATGTCCTCAACTATGTCCACTTTTCGAGTTCAGGGTAGGTGGCCTCTGAATGAAGTCTCTTGCAGATGCAGTACCCACTGAGGGCTGTGCCAGTGTGATTTGCTGGAGACTGAGGGAAGAGCGAGCATCGGACGTCACTGGGCTCGGCGCATGCCCAGTGACGATGATGAAGCTCCTGCCCTCAGTCTCCAGCAAATCGCACTGGCGCAGCCCTCAGTGGGTACTGCGTCTGCGCGAGACTTCGTTCGGCCGTCAGGGAGGTGGAGGAGAGGGATGAGACGCTGTGGGCGTAGGGATTCTGGAGGAAGGCGTTTTGGGCACTGTTAGAGGGGTGTTACTGGGCACACAAAGGGGAACATAACGCCCCTCTGGGCACCTTCAGGGTTAATTTGCATAATTATAAAAGTCGTTTTTCTGCAAAACTACTGGATGGATTACAATATAGAACAGCACAGCCGATTCAAGGTAAGCTGTGGAGCATGACTGGTTTAAAATCTGAATTTGTGTTATGAGAGGTGACAGAATCCCTTTAACGTAGTTTTTAAAAGAATTAGGTTTGGTTACAGCAATCCTAACCCTATTCGCTCAACCCTAACGCCAACTAAGCATGGTGTCAAGGTAATCCACCATTCCTGGCTCTGTGTATCTGTTGTCACCTGATGTTGAAGAGCAAGTCAACCATTCCAGTACAGCTGGATTGTTAGTCAAATCATGACTAGAGGATGAAAATGACAACAAGAAAATTTTGACTGGCACATTCTTATTCATAGTTATAGGTGCATATCCATAAAGCAAACATAGTTGATAAAAAAATAATGGCTGCATACACATATAAGCAGTAAAGCTGAGAAATGGGGATCATTCTAAATTTAAGTGGTATTATACCTACTATAAATGGATCAATGGAAACTCTTAGCGCACATTTTGATCAAACTTGTGTCGGACCCATCTACCAACGCAGATGGGCGTTTGCTCAGTCTAAAAGAGGCTATGTTTGCTTTATGAATATGAACCTATGACTATGAATAAGAATGTGCCAGTCTAAATTTTCTTGTAATATTTATTGAGGGTAGCGCCTCTTTTAGATTGAGCAAATGCCCATCTGCCTGGGGCTTCTGAGCAAAGTATAAATGTAGCTGGTTCCTACACTGCCCTGAAAATGTGGACTTGGATAAGTCCAAGAGAGGCGGTATATTAGTGATAGGGACCCGTCTGCGGAAGCCACCTTGACACTTGGTAGATGGGCCTGACACAAGTTTGATCAAAATGTGCGCTAAGAGCTTCCATTGATCCATTTATAGTAGGTATAATACCACTTGAATTTAGAATGATCCCCATTTCTCAGCTTTACCTTTTATATGTGTGTTCAGGCATTATTTTTTTTATCAACTAGAGGATGAAAATGGCAGCTCTGGCCTGTTGCTGCAGCTGCTGCTACCACCAACTCTTCTTCTGCTACTCCTTCAGCTGGCTATAAGGTTCATGGCCGGATGACTGCAGTAGTCATACTCATGGTTTTCTGAATCTCCCTGGGATGGCGTGCAGTGACAGCAAGGGTGAAGCCCTTCTGGCCACACTTTGGTTCTGGGGGTCTTCTGCCTGATGGCTGTTGAGGTGCCCTTGATGTTGCTGTTTTACGGTGTGAGGCAGGGTCCCGGTTGTCATGATGCCAGCACTTTGCAGTGCAAATGTAGTGTGGTATATTGATGAGATCGGTGTTGGTATAACAAAACCACAGTACTTTACTGAAGACGGTCAGCAGGTGATCCACAGAAGAACTATGCACGTGAAATGCAGTCTTTACTCCTTTTCCCAGCCTTAAGGGATACACTTTATCTGTCATTTTATATATATATATATATATATATATATATATATATTGTAGGAGGGTTCAAGGGATGATCATGGATGATAGGTTCCTTGCCACGGTGAAGTAAGAGCTGGTTTTATGTGTTAGCAGCAGTTGCTGTTTGACACATTGCTATTTAGTATGGCTGTAATAGCTGATCCGGGATGGCTCTTACTGGGATTAGTCAAAGTGCTGGGTGGGTGACTACTCCCCACGTTCCAGGCCGGGTCTTGCTTTTGGGCTATAAAACACAGGCAGCACTGTCAGGTGGTGTGGATTACTCCTCTTTGACAGTGGAGCTCTGTCAGTCTCTGTGTTGGGACATAGGAGTGTGGGCCTGGATTAAGGCCTGCTACCTTGTTGGTGTGAAAGCAGGTGGATTCTGCTTTGTCTAAGGACTTCTTCTTTGCTGCATGGTGTGAACGAACACCAGAATCACAAGTGACTGTTTTCCTTGAAACTGACTTTTTGTTTTGTCACTTACTTAATGTGTGAATGAACACTGAACTGTTTAATTTAAATTCTTTGTTGTTGCCTCTGTACTGCGTCCGCTAACCTGCCAATCAGAGCGAACTCCCACAATTGGTGAAGGATGCGGTCAAGCACAGTGAGGCTGGCCTGAAGGCTGAATTTTTTTTGTTTTTCCGGGCACGGTTGCATTTCTTACATCAAACCAGCGAGATTACAACCCGTGCCCCTTGACAAAATGGAAGCTGTCGTGAAAGCCCTCATGGAGGCTAACTTTCAGCAGGGGGAGGCTAATAAGCAACAGCAGGAAACCAACCAGCTGCTACTGCAGCATGTGATGGCTTTACAAGCTGCAGGAGCATCCCAGAATATCCATGATGCCCAGAAAGTGGTCCGTGCAGTGATCCCTATGATGACCCCCTCGGACGACTTCGAGACCTATCTGGCAGTGTTCGAAAGGTGGCCGTGAGGGAGAAACTACCCCGAGATCAATGGGCTGAGGTCGTCGCTCCGTTCCTGGCATACGGACCCCAGCAGGTGTTTTTCGACTTACCGGCTGATCAAGCGGCCGATTACATGACAGTAAAGGGTGAGAATCTGGCAGGACTGGTGGTGAATGTGCTGGTCTGGGCCCAGCGGGTGCATCAGTGGGAGTTTAACCCGGCTGAACCCGCGAGACCTCAGTATTATGATCTATTGCACCTGTTGCAAAAATGGCTGCAGTATGAGGTGCTGAGTTTCAGTGTGATGCTGGACCGCCTGTTGGCTGATGTATTCTGGAATGCTTTGCCGTACCCTTTCCAGCACTGGATCGGCCAGGTGTCTCCTGGTAATGCCCTTGAGATGGTAGACCTGGTGGAGCGCTATGAGGCTACCAGGAATCTACTGGGGGGTACTTTTGGGAGGGGAGGCAGTCAAACCTGGGAAATCTCCACCCCAGACCCGGCGGCTGGTGCCAGCAAAACACGCCCGGGATGTACCCCCTGCAGACCCGGCTCCAATGATCTGCTGGCGGTGTCAGGAGCCTGGCCACATAAGGGCCGACTGTCCCCATCGGGATGAACCCATGGATACTAACAATGGCTACCGCCACTCATGCTATGCCAGGAAGCTGTGTGCAACAGGTACCCCGAGACTATAGACAATAGCCACCTATGCCAGGTGGAAGTGGGATACACTCTGGCAGTGGCTCTGCTGTACTCAGGGAGTCTGGTGTCCCTGGTAAGAGCTGCCATGGTGCTGCCCGCCGAGTATACTGGCCAAAAAGTAGGGTCGTATGCATCCATAGAGTCTTAAAGGACTATCCCACCACCCTGGTGTCTCTGTCCACGGTGGCCAGCAGGTGGACTCACGAGGTGGCCGTCACCACCAATTTACATTATGAACTTATAATTAGGAGAGACTTCCTGGGTTTCCCAGCACAGTGGCCTGATACGAAAGTTACCGATACCTGTAAGACAGGTGTAACCCCAGTAGAGTGGCCTTGCTAAGGGGGGAAACCAGAACCCTGGGAGCCTGAGACCAAAGGGCCAGCGGTAGGGGTGGCCACTACTGCCGTGGAAGAGGGGGAGACAACCCTGCTGAGTGTAGTGGTGGGAGACATGGAGGATTTGCTGCCGGGTCCTGAGTTGGCAGACCTCACTGTCTCCGGGGAAGATTTTGGTACAGAATAGCATCGGGACCCAACACTATCTCGGGCCTGGGAAAATGTTGTAATAGTTGATGGTGAACCTCAACAACCGGGGGCCTAGTCGATGTTTCCCCGTTTTGTGGTTGATCAGAAGATGCTGTATCGGGTAAACCAACTACAGGGTGAGCATATTTCACAGCTGGTGGTGCCCAATAGTGATGAGCGGCAGGGGCAATATTTGATTTTTCAATATTTTATATATGGGCGAATATTCATCATATATTCGCGAATTCGTGAATTCACTATCTTCGTTCACAATTTTTTTTTTCATTGCGAAAATCGCTAATGTAAAATTCACTTAATGCGCATGTGCAAAAAGGAGTGTGGGCTAGCAACTGTTTTCAAACTACCCAAAGTTTGAGGCGATTGTAAAAGATGGTCGGAAGCAATTTTCACGACAGTGAGGAAGAACTCCTGATCACTATAAGTAATTTCACATTACACCAGTGTATTTGATTACATTTCACATGCATGTCAGACCAATCACTTTATATGCAGATAGTGTTATAAAATATTTGCGATTGTGAAAATCGCCACTTTTGATGCAAATGTTTATTCGCAATACATACAACTTCATTTTTTATCAGGTCTAAGTAGATATTACTGATTGGTGCTCTAAGTATTGTTGTAACATCATAGCACTATGTCTGTAGCATGTACGTACGGACAGCACAGAAATATCTCTCACATGCACATTGCACATCCATTTTCCTGCCACAAACTATATACCCCCCCACACACAAACACACAAAAACACAATCTATAGATTAGAGTTTGTGTCCTGTTTATCAGGACTCAGGAGAAGCTTTCTTTGTCATGCCGCCAGTATTTGCTGGTTCATTTAGGGTGCACCACGGGGAGGCAAACCTGCTTTACACCCCATACCATACCGTCACTTCACTAGACAGGTACGTCTCTGCTCAGCTGCCCAATATCCGATTGCTCAGACCTCACACACATACAATCGCAATACAATCCGATATTATAACGGTAACATTAAATCTAATATGACAAAATTTGAAAACAAAATACAGTACTTTTGGATGTTTTTCAATACTTGTATTTAAAAAATTATATGCTTGCATCATTATCCTGCAAAGCATGTTGGAGCGGGGCTACGACCGCACCCGGGTCCACACCGAGAAGCAGCGTATCATTCGGGAGATCCGTTATTAACTTGGGATAAAGTTCAATGGCAGGCACACGAGGATGCCCGTATTAAAAAAATGGTCCGATTTGAAGAGGAGGAACTGTGAGCGGATCAAAGAGATCCGCAACAGAATATGCCCTTATACAATGCTTACATTACTTTTGTATCTCTCGCCAACACTCTGTAATGTATACAGTATATACAGTTATGAAAATTAGTATTTCATCCCTTTACAAATGATTACTTATTAACTGTTGCGACATGTAGCAAATCAGCAGGTTACATCATACATCCCTACCTCGTCATGAGTATATACAGTACAGACCAAAAGTTTGGACACACCTTCTCATTCAAAGAGTTTTCTTTATTTTCATGACTATGAAAATTGTAGATTCACATTGAAGGCATCAAAACTATGAATTAACACATGTGGAATTATATACAGTCGTGGCCAAAAGTTTTGAGAATGACACAAATATTAGTTTTCACAAAGTTTGCTGCTAAACTGCTTTAAGATCTTTGTTTCAGTTGTTTCTGTGATGTAGTGAAATATAATTACACGCACTTCATATGTTTCAAAGGCTTTTACCGACAATTACATGACATTTATGCAAAGAGTCAGTATTTGCAGTGTTGGCCTTTCTTTTTTTAGGACCTCTGCAATTCGACTGGGCATGCTCTCAATCAACTTCTGGGCCAATTCCTGACTGATAGCAACCCAATCTTTCATAATCACTTCTTGGAGTTTGTCAGAATTAGTGGGTTTTTGTTTGTCCACCCACCTCTTGAGGATTGACCATAAGTTCTCAATGGGATTAAGATCTGGGGAGTTTCCAGGCCATGGACCCAAAATGTCAACGTTTTGGTCCCCGAGCCACTTAGTTATCACTTTTGCCTTATGGCACGGTGCTCCATCGTGTTGGAAAATGCATTGTTCTTCACCAAACTGTTGTTGGATTGTTGGAAGAAGTTGCCGTTGGAAGGTGTTTTGGTACCATTCTTTATTCATGGCTGTTTTTTTGGGAAAAATTGTGAGTGAGCCCACTCCCTTGGATGGGAAGCAACCCCACACATGAATGGTCTCAGGATGCTTTACTGTTGGCATGACACAGGACTGATGGTAGCGCTCACCTTTTCTTCTCCGGACAAGCCTTTTTCCAGATGCCCCAAACAATCGGAAAGAGGCTTCATTGGAGAATATGACTTTGCCCCAGTCCTCAGCAGTCCATTCACCATACTTTCTGCAGAAGATCAATCTGTCCCTGATGTTTTTTTTTGGGAGAAGGGGCTTCTTTGCTGCCCTTCTTGACACCAGGCCATCTTCCAAAAGTCTTCGCCTCACTGTGCGTGCAGATGCGCTCACACCTGCCTGCTGCCATTCCTGAGCAAGCTCTGCACTAGTGGCACTCCGATCCCGTAGCTGAATCCTCTTTAGGAGATGATCCTGGCGCTTGCTGGACTTTCTTGGACGCCCTGAAGCCTTCTTAACAAGAATTGAACCTTGAAGTTCTTGATGATCCTATAAATTGTTGATTGAGGTGCAATCTTAGTAGCCACAATATCCTTGCCTGTGAAGCCATTTTTATGCAACGCAATGATGGCTGCACGCGTTTCTTTGCAGGTCACCATGGTTAACAATGGAAGAACAATGATTTCAAGCATCACCCTCCTTTTAACATGTCAAGTCTGCCATTTTAACCCAATCAGCCTGACATAATGATCTCCAGCCTTGTGCTCGTCAACATTCTCACCTGAGTTAACAAGACGATTACTGAAATGATCTCAGCATGTCCTTTAATGACAGCAATGAAATGCATTGGAAAGGTTTTTTGGGATTAAGTTAATTTTCATGGCAAAGAAGGACTATGCAATTAATCTGATCACTCTTCATAACATTCTGGAGTATATGCAAATTGCTATTATAAAAACTTAAGCAGCAACTTTTCCAATTTCCAATATTTATGTAATTCTCAAAACTTTTGGCCACGACTGTACATAACAAACAAGTGTGAAACAACTGAAAATATGTCATATTCTAGGTTCTTCAAAGTAGCCACCTTTTGCTTGGATTACTGCTTTGCACACTCTTGGCATTCTCTTGATGAGCTTCAAGAGGTAGTCCCCGAAATGGTTTTCACTTCACAGGTGTGCCCTGCCAGGTCTAATAAGTGGGATTTGTTGCCTTATAAATGGGGTTGGGACCATCAGTTGCATTGAGGAGAAGTCAGGGGGATACACAGCTGATAGTCCTACTGAATAGACTGTTAGAATTTGTATTATGGCAAGAAAAAAGCAGTAAAAGCAGTAAAAAAGCAAGTAAAGAAAAACGAGTGGCCATCATTACTTTAAGAAATGAAGGTCAGTCAGTAAGCCGAAAAATTGGGAAAACTTTGAAAGTAAGGGCTATTTGACCATGAAGGAGAGTGATGGGGTGCTGCGCCAGATGACCTGGCCTCCACAGTCACCGGACCTGAACCCAATCGAGATGGTTTGGGGTGAGCTGGACCGCAGAGTGAAGGCAAAAGGGCCAACAAGTGCTAAGCATCTCTGGGAACTCCTTCAAGACTGTTAGAAGACCATTTCAGGGGACTACCTCTTGAAGCTCATCAAGAGAATGCCAAGAGTGTGCAAAGCAGCAATCCAAGCAAAAGGTGGCTACTTTGAAGAACCTAGAATATGACATATTTTCAGTTGTTTCACACTTGTTTGCTATGTATATAATTCCACATGTGTTAATTCATAGTTTTGATGCCTTCATAGTCATGAAAATAAAGAAAACTCTTTGAATGAGAAGGTGTGTCCAAACTTTTGGTCTGTACTGTATATATATATTTGTACACACAGCGAGGTACAAATGTATAATATAACCAGCTGATTTTGTTTTACACACACAGAAATATATATATATGTGTGTGTATATACATAAACTTGAATCATAAATCTGTATTCCAGTAAAAGGCCCCGTACATCATTTCATTAGATACATCCCCCACTTAACTCCTTAACGCCTGATGACGTACATGTACGTCAGTTCTGGACGTGATTTAAAGCCCAATGACTTAAATGTACTGCATGGTGATCGGGCGGGTACTGGAGCTGCACCCGCCCGATCGTGGGCAGGGGTCTGGCAGTTACTGATAGCCGGACCCTGCTGTATGCGCCGTCTTTGGTGAAATCATCGATGTCGGCGAATTAACCCCTGCACTGCCGCGGTCAGCGCTGACCATGGCACGTGCGAGCATCAGACAAAATTTAGGTTTTAAAAAAATATATATCATCCTTTTCCCAAAATAAAGTTAAATAAAAATAGAAAAAAATTGTGAAAAAAAGAAAAGTAGACATATTAAGTATCGCCGCGTCATATCGACCGGCTCTATAAAAATATCACCTAACCCCTCAGGTGAACACTGCAAAAAAAAAATAAAAAAAAACGTCAAAAAAGAAATTTTTTGTCATCTTACATTATAAAAAGCGTAATACCAAGTGATCAAATTTTTTGTAAATTTTGTATTTAAAAAAAAAAATGTAAAAAATGTTTTGACTGAATTTTTCCACTGTCATGAAATAAAATTTGTGACCAAAAAACAATCTCAGAATGGCCTGGATAAGTAAAAGCATTTTAAAGTTACTATCACATAAAGTGACACATTTTGCTAAAAACTGCCTGGTGATTAAGGGCTGAATTTGCATTTGTTATGAGTTCTGAGGTGTTTGTCTAAATTCTGAACATTGTGTGATTACAGGGGTTCCAGTTCCTTCTGTATGGCACGGGCCTTCTACAGAGGATATGGAGCTGGTTGTGGTCTCGGCAGAGGAGGAGGAGGAGGAGGGAGAGCATACAGGACCCTCCCAGCATGCAGATGCTCCACCACCATCTGATGTGGGCGAAATGGTGGAGGTGGAGGCCGAAGAGGCTGGTTCCTCTCAGCAGCCGCATTTACCCCCCCCCCCCCAGCTCCTGATGAGGAAGAAGAGGAGAAGGTTGTCACCAGCACCCGCCAGGAGGGTAAATATGTGCACACAGCAATATAATTCTGTATCCATAACATGTAGAGAAACAAAGGGCCAACAATGAGGGGACAACGAGTCTAGCGGCCGAGCCGGATGCAGGCTAGGTGAGGAGCACCGTCGCCGACTGAGTCCTCCTGAGCAATTTATAGCCATTTTCAAAGCCTGATAATGGGAAAGTTCAGCAAGGAGAGGACTAAGGAGACGCCGGGGAAGACAAAAGCCACTGCAAAATAAATCAGAGCGATATGGATAGGTTCGTCAGAAGAACCGACATGAGATCCGAATCCAAGATGGCGCCGGCGAGCACCACGCTCCCCGCCGATGATAAAGACGCCGAATCAGAAGGTGAGGGAGATAGTGACTTAGAACAGCAAAATTCGGCGGACGACTTACCTCTCTCCAGGGCGTTCATGAAGGATCTGTTACGAGAGGCGCTGAGTCCGCTGCGGCAGGATCTGTCTGAAATTAAAAAAAGATATGCGACATCTTAGCTCCAGAGTGGACGAAATAGAGGCCGCACAAAATGTCATCACAGAGGTCAGTGGCCAAGTCTCCCATAATCTGGACAATGCACAGGCCCACATAAATTATTTGTATTCCCTGGTGGAGGATCAAGACAATAGAGGCCGCCGTAATAACATACGGCTGAAAGGCATACCAGAGTCGGTGCCGCAGGAAGTTCTGCAGCATGAGATCGTCCAGTTATTCATTCGCTTACTACCAGAATACCAAACTGACCTCTTTGAAATAGATAGAATCCATAGAGCCCTCCGGCCTCCTCCAAAACCCCAAGATCCCCCAGGGACGTCATCTGCCGCATGTCCAATTTCGCGGTGAAAGAGAAGATTATGCTGGCTGCAAGAACGAACAAGACAGTGGAGATTGAGGGGTCGACAGTTGCACTATTTCAGGACTTATTACCCATGACCCTGAAGAAAAGAAGACACCTTAAACCACTCTTGGATGTACTTCATCAGAAAAAGTTAACCTACCACTGGCTCCATCCATTTGGACTTCTGATTAATACGCCACAACGTAAACAAGTGATTAGAAGTCATGCGGATTTAATAAGAATATACGATGCCCTAGAAATACAAGACCTGGACATTCCAGACTGGTGCCCGGCGCAAAATGTGTCCGACCTCGCATTATTACAGGACAGAGACACTTGGCAAAACCGTCACCAAGCAGCGAAAATCCAAGAGGATTCCTCGCCAAACTGCCACGTGAAATTAAGAACTCATGGGTATCTTCCTATTTTGTTCTGTGAGGCAACAATGCCTTTCTAAAATTTGGCATGAGGGTTAGTTATACATATGAGACAGGCCTCTGCGATTTAATACCCTGTCTTAATCACTTTAATCGTCCCTCTTCTCCTACCCGTTTATTACCGTTATCTATACATTACTGCTAGTTTTGCTTTTCCATTCCTTCTCACTATGTATCTGTCATGCCCCACTCTGACGATGTGCGGAGGTCGGCCAGGATTGCAGCACGAGTTTAGTGTTTGTTTTGGAGTCGTGCTGGATCCGCCCCTCATCAGGTGCACTGGGTGGAGTCATTAGTTTAAATAGCTCCTCTGCCCAGTGCCCTGAGCGGATTATATTCATTATTGTGATCTTGGAAGCTAGGAAGGAAGGTTGGCTGTCTGCTCCAGCTCAGGAAGATAAGTGTTGTTTCTAGTTGGTTGTTTTGTGTCATCTTTCCCATCCAGGTTCTGTGCGAGCAGGCTGCTCCTATTTCCCACTTCACCATCTCAGGGAATTCAGGGTTTTGTCAGCCCAGGCACGGGGACATCTCAGATCTACCTTCAAGATCTGTAGATGAGCTGAGCAGTGCAGAGAAAGAGGTCAGGGATTAGCTAGGAGGTGACCCTTCCCTGTCTCTCGCCCAGAGCCTGGTTCGTTCGTTATCTGTCATACTGAGTGCAGGCCCGCCGTGACATTATAATCCGCCATACTGTGACTGCCATCACTCAGCGCTTTTGTGATGGCGTCAATTGATGCACTGAGTGACCGCATGCAGGGTTTATCCCTAGAGGTTGCGGATCTGCGTGGTACGGTCACACAGTGTCAGAGGTTTCTGGCATCAGGTACAGGTCAAATTGGTGGGGAGCCTAAAGTCGCTTTTCCCGACAGATTTACAGGGAGTACGGATGATTTTTTCCGCTTTAAAGAGTCATGCAAATTGTACTTTCGACTGCGTCCATTTTCGTCAGGTAATGAGGATCAGAGGGTTGGTATCATCATGTCTCTGCTTAAAGGGGACGCTCAATCCTGGGCTTTTTCTCTGCCACCCGGTTCTCCGGCTCTCCGGTCAGTGGAGGAATTTTTCCAAGCCCTGGGATTGATTTACGATGACCCAGATCGGGTCTCGATGGCAGAATCGAAATTGCGTAACTTACTGCAGGGTGAACATACTGCAGAGGGTTACTGTACAGAGTTTAGGAGGTGGGCTACTGAGTCGGGGTGGAACGACCCCGCGTTACATAGTCAGTTTTGTCAGGGGTTATCTGAAAGGTTGAAGGATGCCCTGGCTTTTCATGAGTATCCGGATACTTTAGAGAATGCAATGTCTTTGGCTATACGGTTGGATAGAAGTATCCGAGAGAGGGGTAAGGGTCCCTCCGTGCAGGGGATCCCTCCTGCGTGTGGTTTTGTTTCTTCTTCTGCCCAGGGTGATATTGCTTATAACTCTGGAGTAGCGGAGGAACCCATGCAATTGGGTCAGATTTCTTGCCATTCTGATAGTAGAGACTTTAGGAAATTGCACAAACTATGTTACTTTTGTGGAAAGAGGGGTCATTTTATTTTTTCTTGTCCTCATGTTAAATCACAGGTGGAAGAGAAAAAGAAAAAAGAAAAAAAAAACTCCCTCACACTTGGTAGTATGAATGGTGTGGTGCAGCAGACAGGTATGCAAGCTCCCTGCAGTTCCCGTTTTCTCCTTTCAGCTATGGTGGCGCTAGAGTCAAAAAATTTGTTTGTTGATGTATTCCTTGATTGTGGTGCTGGGGTAAACCTAATTGACTTTCTTTTTCTTCAAGGCCTGGGACTAAGTACTTGCACGTTAGAGAACGAGATTCGTGTTTTTGCAATTGATTCTTCCCCTCTTTCTCAAAGGAGTCTCACTCACATTGTTCATGGTATTCATTTAAGGGTGGGTGATTCACATGCTGAAATTATTTCTTGTTTTGTCATGAAGGATTTGCCAGCTCCTATAGTTTTGGGGTTGCCATGGTTGATTAGACATAACCCAATTATAGACTGGCAAGCGAAACAAATCATTGGTTGGAGCGAGTTTTGTTCGGACAATTGTCTTGTCACATCTATTTCTGAAGTGTCCATTACGGCTTTACCTCCGTATCTCTCGGATTTTGCGGATGTTTTTTCGGAGGGTGAGGCTCAGGAATTGCCCCCTCATCGGGACTATGATTGTCCAGTTAATCTCATTCCTGGCGCCAAGTTGCCAAAGTCTCGGCTTTACAACCTCTCTCAACCCGAAAGAGAGGTCATGCGAAAGTATGTCGCCGAGAGTTTGGCAAAGGGTCATATTAGACCATCTAAGTCTCCAGTGGCAGTAGGTTTGTTCTTTGTGAAGAAAAAAGATGGATCACTGAGACCGTGTTTGGATTTCCGGGAGTTGAACCGTATTACTGTCCGGGATCCATATCCCCTGCCCTTGATCTCTGATCTTTTTGATCAGATTGTTGGAGCCAAGGTGTTCTCCAAGTTGGATTTGAGAGGAGCCTACAATCTGATCAGGATCAAGGAGGGGAATGAGTGGAAAACGGCCTTCAATACGCACGAGGGTCATTTTGAAAACCTGGTGATGCCTTTTGGGTTGACGAACGCGCCAGCAGTATTTCAGCGATTCGTCAATGACATTTTTCATCACTTGGTGGGGAGGTTCGTAGTAGTTTACCTGGATGACATTTTAATTTATTCTCCTGATCTGAAGACCCATCAGGATCATGTGAGACAGGTTTTGACGATCCTTCGGGAGAATAAGTTGTATGCCAAATTGGAGAAATGTTTGTTTGCGGTGCAAGAGCTTCCGTTCTTGGGATACATGCTTTCTGATTCCGGTTTTCGTATGGACCCCGAAAAGGTCCGGGCGGTTCTGGAGTGGGACCGACCAGAGAATCAGAAAGCTTTGATGCGGTTCTTGGGGTTTACAAATTATTATAGGAAATTTATTTCGAATTATTCTACCCTAGTAAAACCTCTTACTGATATGACCAAGAAGGGCGCCGATGTCTCTGTCTGGTCAGATGAGGCGTTGCAGGCCTTTTCGGCTGTTAAGGAGCGTTTTGCGTCCGCTCCCATTCTGGTGCAGCCGGATGTGTCTCAACCATTCGTAGTGGAGGTTGATGCATCAGAGGTGGGGGTTGGGGCGGTGCTGTCACAGGGTTCATCTCCTGGCAAGTGGGTCCCGTGTGCATTCTTCTCCAAGAAGCTCTCGGTTGCCGAGAGGAATTATGATGTTGGAGATAGAGTGTTGTTGGCTATCAAGTTGGCCTTTGAGGAATGGCGACACTGGTTGGAGGGGGCGTCTCACCCCGTTACGGTGTATACTGACCATAAGAATTTGGCTTACCTGCAATCTGCCAAGCGTCTGAACCCTAGGCAGGCCAGATGGTCACTTTTTTTTACCAGGTTCAATTTCGTGGTTACCTTTCGCCCAGGGGTCAAGAACGTCAAGGCTGATGCCTTGTCTCGCAGCTTCCCTGGGGGAGGTGATTCAGAAGATCCAGCGCCGATTTTGGCGGATGGAGTGGTGGTCTCCGCTCTGTACCCTGAATTGGAGATGGAGGTGTTGGGAGCTCAGGAGGGGGCTCCTGGTTCGTGTCCCCCAGGGAGGTTGTTTGTTCCTGAGGGCCTACGATACAAGGTGTTTAAGGAACATCACGATACTGTTCTCGCTGGACATCCTGGTGGTAAGTCCACCTGTGATCTGGTGTCCCGGAGGTTCTGGTGGCCAGGTTTGCGTAAGAGTATTGAGAATTACGTGGCAGCTTGTGAAACCTGCGCTCGGTCTAAGGTTGCTCATACTCGACCGCCTGGTTCACTTCTTCCATTGTCTATTCCATCTCGTCCTTGGACAAATTTGTCCATGGACTTTATTACGGACCTACCGAGTTCCTCCGGGAGAACAGTGATTTTGGTGGTAGTCGATCGTTTCAGTAAAATGGCTCACTTTATACCACTAACAAGTCTGCCTAACGCTAAGACTCTTGCGCAGATTTTTGTGGATAATATTGTTAAATTGCACGGTATTCCTTCGGATATTGTCTCTGATAGGGGCACGCAGTTTGTCTCCAGGTTTTGGAGGGCGTTCTGCTCTCGACTTGGCATTCAACTTTCTTTCTCGTCGGCTTTTCATCCACAGTCGAATGGTCAGACGGAGCGTATAAATCAAAACCTGGAGACCTACTTGAGGTGCTTTGTGGCTGAGAATCAGGAGGACTGGTCCTCGTTCTTGCCCTTAGCAGAATTTGCATTGAATAACCGTAGGCAGGAGTCCACGGGTAAGTCGCAATTTTTTGGCGCATACGGTTTCCATACTCAGTTTGGTACATTTTCTGGGTCTGGTTCCTCCGGGATGCCAGAGGAGGAGAGATTCTCTTCTGCCTTATCCTCTATCTGGCGGGGGATTCAAGGAAATTTGGAGAGGATGGGTGAGAGGTATAAACGAATGGCTGACAGGAGACGTGTGACTGGTCCGGACCTGTGTGTGGGTGATTTGGTGTGGTTGTCCACTAGGAATATCAAGTTGAGAATGCCATCTTGGAAACTGGGTCCAAGATTTGTTGGTCCATATAAGATTTCTGCTGTGATCAATCCTGTGGCATTTCGACTTGATCTGCCGCAGACTTGGAGGATCCACGATGTCTTCCACAAGTCTTTACTAAAAAAATATGTTAAACCGGTGGTACCATCGCCATTGCCTCCTCCTCCTGTTCTGGTCGAGGGAAACTTGGAGTTCGAAATCTCCAGGATTCTCGACTCGAGAGTTCTGCGGGGTTCCCTCCAGTACCTGGTTCACTGGAGGGGATACGGTCCTGAGGAGAGGATGTGGGTTCCGGCGTCAGATGTCAACGCCAGCCGTCTGGTGAGGGCCTTTCATAGGTCCCATCCGGATAAGGTTGGTCCAGGGTGTCCGGAGGTCACCCGTAGAAGGGGGGGTACTGTCATGCCCCACTCTGACGATGTGCGGAGGTCGGCCAGGATTGCAGCACGAGTTTAGTGTTTGTTTTGGAGTCGTGCTGGATCCGCCCCTCATCAGGTGCACTGGGTGGAGTCATTAGTTTAAATAGCTCCTCTGCCCAGTGCCCTGAGCGGATTATATTCATTATTGTGATCTTGGAAGCTAGGAAGGAAGGTTGGCTGTCTGCTCCAGCTCAGGAAGATAAGTGTTGTTTCTAGTTGGTTATTTTGTGTCATCTTTCCCATCCAGGTTCTGTGCGAGCAGGCTGCTCCTATTTCCCACTTCACCATCTCAGGGAATTCAGGGTTTTGTCAGCCCAGGCACGGGGACATCTCAGATCTACCTTCAAGATCTGTAGATGGGCTGAGCAGTGCAGAGAAAGAGGTCAGGGATTAGCTAGGAGGTGACCCTTCCCTGTCTCTCGCCCAGAGCCTGGTTGGTTCGTTATCTGTCATACTGAGTGCAGGCCCGCCGTGACAGTATCGCTCTCTGACATCACTTTTCTTCTATTTCACTGTCGCTAGTGAGTCACTATAGCTTAGGCGGGTAATGTACAGCTTACATAGGCCGGTGCGGCCAAGTAGAAGGAGTGACTACGGGTATAGAGCTCCACCTAGTGTTTCAGTCAGGGATCGCGATATGACCCTCTGACTTACCTTGATGTGATTATAATCTCAACTAATGCTATCCTTCCCCACTTGTTCGGTTATAGCCTAACGGTACTTTGGTCCTATTCTTATCATAAGGTTCCTAGAATCATCCTTAATTTTCCCACGTTGGGAGCTCATGAGGGCTTGTGGTCATCCAGGTTGGACACCTCCCCCATTTACATTTACATTTACATTTATATGTACTTATTAAGAGTACTTCCTATAATGATAAGTAACTTGTAATGTTTATTTGTTATGACCCTTTCTCCTACCCTCTCCACCTGTGTCGTAAGGTCCCCCCTTATCTACATTTTTCCCTTCATCCAATATCAGGTTGGTCAACTCAGGAGACTGATAGAACAAGTATGGCGACATGTACCATTCGAAGGTATAAATGATCATGGCTAATTTAAATGTATGTTCGTTCAACGTTAAGGGGATGAACGCTCCTATAAAAAGAAGCCAAATATGTCAACACCTACACAAGTTAAAAGTTCAGGTAGCTATGTTACAGGAGACTCATTTCCGCATTAATCACATCCCTAGACTGTCCCACTTACTCTACAACCAATGGTTCCACAACCCCTCCCCTACAACGGCCTCAAAAGGGGTTAGTATAGCCTTTCACAAGAATACACTTTTTTCTCATCACGACACATTAAAAGATGACTTTGGTAGGTTCATTTTTGTGAAAGGGACAGTAGGCCCACAACTGTTTACGTTTGGCAATGTGTATGCACCCAACACTGGACAGACTACATGGCTATTAGATGTCATCAACAAATTTGTAGATTTTGCAGAAGGCATAATCCTTCTTGGGGGTGACTTTAATGTTGCTTTGGTACCCCAAATAGACTCCTCATCGGGCGCATCGACATTGTCAAAATTAGCTTTAAATAAAATTAAATCTGCTTTGTCCCAATACGGGTTAGTGGATATCTGGAGGGCTATGCACTCTACAGAAAGGGATTTTACATTCTTTTCAGCAGCTCACCAGTCTTATCATACACTCACCTAAAGAATTATTAGGAACACCATACTAATACGGTGTTGGACCCCCTTTTTCCTTCAGAACTGCCTTAATTCTACGTTGCATTGATTCAACAAGGTGCTGATAGCATTCTTTAGAAATGTTGGCCCATATTGATAGGATAGCATCTTGCAGTTGATGGAGATTTGAGGGATGCACATCCAGGGCACGAAGCTCCCGTTACACCACATCCCAAAGATGCTCTATTGGGTTGAGATCTGGTGACTGTGGGGCCATTTTAGTACAGTGAACTCATTGTCATGTTCAAGAAACCAATTTGAAATGATTCGAGCTTTGTGACATGGTGCATTATCCTGCTGGAAGTAGCCATCAGAGGATGGATACATGTTCTCATTCTGTTTACGCCAAATTCAGACTCTACCATTTGAATGTCTCAACAGAAATCGAGACTCATCAGACCAGGCAACATTTTTCCAGTCTTCAACAGTCCAATTTTGGTGAGCTCGTGCAAATTGTAGCCTCTTTTTCCTATTTGTAGTGGAGATGAGTGGTACCCGGTGGGGTCTTCTGCTGTTGTAGCCCATCCGCCTCAAGGTTGTGCGTGTTGTGGCTTCACAAATGCTTTGCTGCATACCTCGCTTGTAACGAGTGGTTATTTCAGTCAACGTTGCTCTTCTATCAGCTTGAATCAGTCGGCCCATTCTCCTCTGACCTCTAGCATCCACAAGGCATTTTTGCCCACAGGACTGCCGCATACTGGATGTTTTTCCCTTTTCACACCATTCTTTGTAAACCCTAGAAATGGTTGTGCGTGAAAATCCCAGTAACTGAGCAGATTGTGAAATACTCAGACCGGCCCGTCTGGCACCAACAACCATGCCACGCTCAAAATTGCTTAAATCACCTTTCTTTCCCATTCTGACATTCAGTTTGGAGTTCAGGAGATTGTCTTGACCAGGACCACACCCCTAAATGCATTGAATCAACTGCCATGTGATTGGTTGACTAGATAATTGCATTAATGAGAAATAGAACAAGTGTTCCTAATAATTCTTTAGGTGAGTGTAGATTGGATTATATATTCTCTCCACATCAGCATCTCAGCAATTGTGTTTCCTCAAAAATCGGAAGTGTTCTCCTATCGGATCATGCTCAATAACCATCTCCTTTACTATTCCAAATATGTTGAAAGTAGAATTTAGATGGAGATTGAACGAGACTCTTTTAAACAACTCCCACAAAACAAAATTAAGGGATCTGATAGAGGAATAGTTCCGATTGAATGAATCGGCAGATATTTCTCCTATGACGCTCTGGGACGCCCATAAAACGTTAGTCAGAGGTCATTTGATTGCACTAGGTGCTTATGTTAAAAAACAAAAACAGGAAAAAATTGCGGATCTCACCCTGGAAATTTCCAAATGGGAAAAACAGCACAAGAGTTCATTAAGTGTGGCGGATTTGGCACATCTGGATACCCTAAGATCAGAGTTAAAAATATATTAAATGCCAATACGGCCAAGCTCTTCCTCTCAACACAATATAAACACTATGCACATGGCAACAAAGCCTCAAAACTAATGTACTCTCAACTTAAAAAACGGAAGGCTGCTTCCTACATATCTTGTATCAAGACACAAGAATCAAAGTTAGTTCACAAAACCGATCTTATAGCAGAACAATTCTGCAAATACTACACACACCTTTATAACCTTCAAAATGACGTAACACCTGAATTTACAGCGGAGAGGAAAAAACACATACAATCATGGCTAGGTACACTAGACTTGCCTTCCCTGACCGCAGCCCAAGTAAACAAACTTAGTTCCCCATTCACATTGACTGAACTGCAAGAAGCTTTGAAAAACTCCCCCCTAAATAAGAGTCCCGGCCCTGACGGTTTACCGGTCATTTATTACTCCACCTTTAAAGAAATATTAGTACCCAGATTATTGCAAGTGTGTAACAAAGCAAGAGATGGAGCATCTTTCTCCAATGATATGTTGGTGGCTCAAATTACTGTTATACCTAAACCTAACAAAGACCATTCACTTTGCTCAAACTACAGACCAATTTTACTTTTAAACAATGACCTAAAATTATACGCCAAATTACTAGCTTAGGGTACTTTCACACTTGCGGCAGGACGGATCCGACATGCTGTTCACCATGTCGGATCCGTCCTTCTGCTATTTCGCTGTGCTGCCGGACCGCCGCTCCGTCCCCATCGGACATGCAGGACTTTTTAGTCTGGCGGCTTTCGCCGTACACCGCCGTGCTGCGCCGGAGCTCCGCCCCCGTCCCCATTATAGTCAATGGGGACGGAGCGGCGGTCCGGCGGCACGGCGAAATAGCGGCAGGACGGATCCGACATGGTGAACAGCATGTCGGATCCATCCTGCCGCAAGTGTGAAAGTACCCTAACAGACTGAAAGTATACTTACGGGATCTCATATCACCAGAGCAAGTGGGATTTATTCCTGGCAGAGAGGGGAAAAACAACATAATCAGAATCATACAGCTTATGCAATTTGCGAACCAAAAAAAAGTACCGCTGGCCATACACAATAGAGTTGACTGGCTATTTATGGCTCAGGCTTTGAGTAAATTTGGCATTGCGGAAACTTTCATTGCTGGAGTTATGGCGATGTACCAAAAACCTACAGCACGCATCCTAATAAATGGTACCCTCTCCCCGAGGTTCCCCATAACAAACGGCACGAGACAGGGATGTCCTTTGTCGCCATTGCTATTTGTACTGGTGATTGAGACTCTCTTGCAATCATTTAGACAAAACAATGATATTGTAGGCATGTCGGTAGGGGACACAGCCCATAAAACGCCTGCGTTCGCAGATGATGTATTGCTACTGATCACCAATCCCAAGATTGCTTTTCCGGCCATTGAGACAACCCTGAAGAAGTTCCATACACTCTCCAATTTTTCGGTTTTAAATGTGTCTATCCCAGGTAAAGATTTACATGAGCTAAAAAATCTCTCATCCTTTCAGTGGACATCACATTCAGTCACCTTACTTGGGGTCAAACTGACACCTGAATTTTCTTGTTTGTACAAAGAAAACTTTCTCCCACTCCCCAAAAGACTTGAAGATATGATAAGTTCATGGGATATTCCCTTTATCTCATGGTTTGGACATAGGGTCTTGATTAAGTCCATTCTCATGCCTACTATCCTCTATTACCTCCAAGCTTTACCTATACCAATGCCAAGTAAGTACTTTACAAAACTTAATTTTTTTTTATCGAAGTTCCTTTGGGGAGGAAAGAAAGCCAGATTACCATATAACCAAACAATTCAGCGCTCAGCAAGGGGCGGTCTGAGTGTTCCAGATCTCTATACGTACCATAAGGCAATAATATGTTCGAGATGTCTAGATTGGCTGAGAGCGGCCGGGAAGAGACTAGATACAGTCATGTGAAAAAATTAGGACACCCTTTGAAAGCATGTGGTTTTTTGTAACATTTTTAATAAATGGTTATTTCATCTCCGTTTCAACAATACAGAGAGATTAAAGTAATCCAACTAAACAAAGAAAACTGAAGAAAAGTCTTTTCAAGATCTTCTGTAAATGTCATTCTACAAAAATGCCTATTCTAACTGAGGAAAAAGATAGGACACCCTCACATGTATTCCCTCTTAAATTGGCTCAGATCTCACACAGGTATATCACACCAGGTGCACATAATTAGTAGATCGTTACTCTGCATGTTGAATGAGGCTTGCCCTATTTAAACCTCAGACATTTAGTTTGGTGTGCTCCTGACTGTTGAAGTGAGAGTGAGCACCATGGTGAGAGCAAAAGAGCTGTCAGAGGACTTCAGAAAAAAGATTGTAGCAGCCTATGAGTCTGGGAAGGGATTTAAAAAGATCTCAAAAGATTTTGAAATCAGCCATTCCACTGTCCGGAAGATAGTCTACAAGTGGAGGGCTTTCAAAACAACTGCCAACATGCCCAGGACTGGTCGCCCCAGCAAGTTCACCCCAAGAGCAGACCGCAAGATGCTAAAAGAGGTCTCCAAAAACCCTAAAGTGTCATCTCGAGAACTACAGCAGGCTCTGGCTACTGTTGATGTAGAAGTACATGCCTCTACAATCAGAAAGAGACTGTACAAGTTTAACTTGCATGGGAGGTGTGCAAGGAGGAAACCTTTGCTTTCCAAGAGAAACATCGAGGCCAGACTGACATTTGCCAGAGATAAAGTTGACAAAGACCAGGACTTCTGGAATAATGTTCTTTGGACAGATGAGTCCAAAATTGAATTATTTGGACACAACAGCAGAGGACATGTTTGGCGTAAACCAAACACAGCATTCCAAGAAAAGAACCTCATACCAACTGTGAAGCATGGAGGTGGAAGTGTCATGGTTTGGGGCTGCTTTGCTGCAGCAGGACCTGGTCAGCTCACCATCATAGAATCCACGATGAATTCTACTGTGTATCAGAAGGTGCTTGAAGAACATGTGAGACCATCAGTTAGAAAATTAAAGCTGAAGCGGAACTGGACCATGCAACATGACAATGACCCAAAACATACTAGTAAATCAACCAAAGATTGGCTGAAAAAGAAGAAATGGTGAGTCCTGGAATGGCCAAGTCAAAGTCCAGATTTGAATCCCATTGAGATGCTGTGGGGTGACTTGAAAAGGGCTGTACGTGCAAGAAACCCCTCAAACATCTCACAGCTGAAAAAGTTCTGCATTGAGGAGTGGGGTAAAATTTCCTCAGACCGATGTCGAAGACTGGTAGATGGCTACAAGAACCGTCTCACTGCAGTTATTTCAGCCAAAGGAGGTAACACTCGCTATTAGGGGCAAGGGTGTCCTATCTTTTTCCTCAGTTAGAATAGGCATTTTTGTAGAATGACATTTACAGAAGATCTTGAAAAGACTTTTCTTCAGTTTTCTTTGTTTAGTCGGATTACTTTAATCTCTCTGTATTGTTGAAACGGAGATGAAATAACCATTTATTAAAAATGTTACAAAAAACCACATGCTTTCAAAGGGTGTCCTAATTTTTTCACATGACTGTATAGTGGTGGAAAACAGCTTATCTACTCTGCCAGTCAGGTCCCTACTATTTCTAAAACGTAACCACATGAATAAAGCACTACGCTCTCTAAGCCCGATAACAGGTTACACATTGCGTATGTGGAGGGAGTCTGACTGGTTGAGACAACTAACTCCACATTATCAAATATTAATGCAAATAAAAGATGTGCTGTTTAACTCCACTGTTCATTTTCAGGAAACTCTTCCAGAAAGAGTCATAAATTTCTCTTCCCCTGCCCTCGACTTGTGTCCTGACAATGATGTTCCGACGATTAAGACACTAAAAGAACACCCTTTGCTGAACAGTTTATCTACGTTCCACTTGATGCACCTCACCCAATATTTGAAACAACATTTTGTAAAATTGCCTGATCCCCTTGAACACTCTCCATTTGAAAAACTAGCTTTACAAAAAAAAGATCCAAAAGGCAAGATATCGAAGATATATGATCTTCTGTTATCCTTAATGAGTTATGAGAACATATCTTGTATAAAACAGTGGGAAAAAAGACCTAAATATCACCTTTTCCCCTAGTGAAGTCAAAAATGCTCTTTTGAACTCGTCCAGGTTATCCAGGTGTGCCAAACTACAGGAAAATAGCTACAAAGTACTATCACAATGGTATTATACGCCACACCGTCTCAGCCGCATGTTCCGATTGCAACCCCGAATGTTGGAGATGCCGGGCCGAAATTGGTACGCATGATCACATATGGTGGTCCTGTCCCAAAATAAAACCCTACTGGGAACGGATATGCAAAATTATCTCAGATCTTAGCGGTTTTACAATTGCAGTGTCCCCGAAAGTGCGCCTTTTCGGACTATTCAATGATACTCAGTGCTCAAGAACTCACCGATCCCTCTGCGGTATCCTGATTGCAGTTGCTAGACTACTGATCGCAGTCAGCTGAAAATCTACTGAGCCACCCACAAAATCTCAGTGGATTCAGAGATGTGACCAGATATTCCGACTTGAGCAGGTAGCTCACTGGGACTCTAGATCCATTCATAAATTTGAAGAAATCTGGGGACCATGGAGTAGGTATAGAAGGTTCTCTACTTCCTAAGAGACAGATTTTGGCCTAGAATTAAAGCACCCAAAGGGCGGTCTGGAATGAATAGAGTGTAGATCTCCTACTTAAGTATAACCATATGAACAGGAGACATCATTTTACATTAGGTACTTTGGATTCTAATGTTTTGTCTTTGACATAAAATAATAAAAATAATTTTACAAAAAAAAAAAAAATGAGGGAACAACACACACTACAGTAATAGAAAACAACAACACTGAACAATAACTCTGCAATCTACATAAAAACCATTAACTAACCAACTAAATAACATTATACTCTACATAACAATCACAAACTAACCAACTAAATACAATTATACTCTACTGAACTAGCACTAACTAACCAACTATATAACATTATACTATTATATTATACTATACTGAACTTTTTTTTTAATTCAGAGGGAAAACAAACCAGGCTAGTGTAGGGATCTTTATTTTTATTTATATAAGCAGATCTATAACGCGTTTGACCGCGACGTGTGGTTCATTAAGTGTGTGGTTGTGTAAGTGTGTGACTTAAGATTAAGTGACTTTAGATTCACGGACTTCAGTAGGGGACTGCAATTAGCCAGTTTCTTATTACTACATTATATTGTATTTTTCGCTTTTGTGGTGTAATCCCCATTTAGTATGTGTTGCACAATTGACAACGCAGTCCAGTGTACATCTTGCATTATGTATGCAGTCCTTGAACAGCCGTTCGAGAGTGTATATCTTTGTTCAAGATGTGAGCAAATTACCCATTTGGAATCGCAAATCGAGTCTCTAAACGGGCAAGTTGCAACACTGAGAGGCATTGACAATTTGCAAAAGAATTTGTTTCTCACCGAGCAAGCACTCTTTGGGGTAGATAAGGGGGAGGGTGACAGAGAGGAGGCTGAGGAAAGGTAGCTAGCTGGGGAACAGTTAGAAAGCGGGGTAGAGGGAAGAGTGCCAGGGAGGCTAGCCCTGATCTGACACACCCCAACAAGTTTGCACGTTTGGCAGATGAGGGGTATGTCAGTCCAGGGACTGCACTGCTGCAACCGGACACTTCCTCTGCCAGTCAGGGGAATTTCAGCTCCAGTAAGAAGGGAACCAGGAGAGCAGAGCAGGCCAGACAGGTGCTGGTAGTGGGAGACTCCATTATTAGGGGAACAGATAGGGCAATCTGTCACAAAGACCGTGATCGCCGAACAATGTGCTGTCTTCCTGGCGCTAGAGTTCGACACATCACGGATAGGGTTGACAGATTACTGGGAGGGGCTGGAGAAGATCCAGTGGTCATGGTCCATATCGGAACCAATGAAAATGTTAGAGGTAGGTGGAGAGTCCTTAAAAATGATTTCAGGGATTTAGGTTAAAAGCTTAGGGCAAGGACCTCAAAGGTAGTATTTTCCAAAATACTATCTGTACCACGGGCCACACAAGAAAGGCAGCGGGAGATTTGGGAGATTAACAAGTGGCTCAAGAACTGGTGTAGGAAGGAGGGGTTTGGGTTCCTGGAGAACTGGGCAGACTTCTCTATCTGCTACAGGCTCTATCGTACGGACGGGCTGCACCTCAATGGGGAAGGGGCAGCTGTTTTGGGGGGAAAGATGGCTAGAAGGTTGGAGGAGTGTTTAAACTAGGGACTGGGGAGGGAAATAACATTATAGGAGGGGAAGATAGTGCAGATAGAGACCGGGGGCAAGGTAGTGGGACTGGGGGAGGAATGGAAGGAGGGACTAGAACAGTTCAGAAGGAAAGATGTAGGGTAAAAAATATACATAAACCTCTCAAATGTATGTACACTAATGCCAGAAGCCTGACTAATAAAACTGGGGAACTGGAATTAGTGATGTGTGAGGAGGACTATGACATAGTGGGAATAACTGAGACATGGCTGGATGATAGCTATGACTGGGCAGTTAATGTACAAGGTTACAGTCTGTTTAGAAATGATCGTCAAAACCGGAGAGGGGGGGGGGGGGGGGTATGCCATTATGTAAAGTCCTGTCTAAAGCCCACACTCCGTGAATATATAAGTGAGGGACATGAACATGTGGAGTCACTGTGGGTAGAGATACATGGATCTAAAAACAATAATAAATTACTAATAGGAGTTTGCTATAAACCACCTAATATACCAGAGTCCACAGAAAATCTACTACTAAATGAGATAGTCAGATAAACAAAAATGACCCAGGGTATCCCCGGGACGGGTAAGGGACAGTGCACACCCAATATAGCCACAGGGGATACACCAAAAGTATAACTCGGTAGAAGCTCCCGAGTGAAACAGCAGAAACAAATAGAAAGAGAGCTCATAGTACCAAAAATATATAAATTTTATTAGAGCATATTAAAAAATGACAAAAAAAGAATAAAGCTAGTACATAAGATGCCGTAAAGCAAGATGATGAGAGCGGAGAACAGAAAAGAGCGCCACCCTGGGAGGAAAAACACACGGATACAAAGATGAAAAGATATGGTATATAATGGTATATAGCATGGGAAAAGAAAGTACTGGGTACAGTGCCCAACCCATGAAATAAATGGATAAATGATAAAACAATAAAGTGCCAGGTAAAGCAAGGTCAACTCATGCACCCCCAATGGCATCAAAATGCAAGCACATGTAAGATGGAAGTATGTTGCATAGAAAGACCGAGTGTAGGTAGACAACAGGATCATATAGCCAGAGGGGGGCAGCAGGAGACCAGAGCTCACCTGAACAGACCGTGTGCAAAGAGACCTAGGGTGGCGCTACCCCAACGCACTACCCCAACGTGTGTTTTTCCTCCCAGGGTGGCGCTCTTTTCTGTTCTCCGCTCTCATCATCTTGCTTTACGGCATTTTATGTATTAGCTTTATTCTTTTTTTGTCATTTTTTAATATGCTCTAATAAAATTTATATATTTTTGGTACTATGAGCTCTCTTTCTATTTGTTTCTACTAAATGAGATAGACAAGGCGGCAAATCATAATGAGGTGGTTATTATGGGGGACTTCAACTACCCAGATATAGACTGGGAAACTGAAACTTGTATATCTCATAAAGGAAACAGGTTCTTGGCAATAACCAAAGACAATTACCTCTCCCAACTGGTTCAGGACCCGACTAGAGGGACGGCCATACTGGACTTGGTATTAACCAATAGGCCTGACTGAACAACAGACGTGCAGGTTGGGGGACACCTGGGAAATAGTGACCATAAAGTAATAACCAACTAAGAGAGGCCATAGGCCTAACTAACTAGGACAAAGTCCTCAAAAATAAAAATACAGCCACAAAATGGGATATCTTTAAAAGCATCCTAAAATCTCATTGTGAGCGGTACATACCGTATGGGAATAAAAGGTTAAGGAACAAAAAGAAACCAATATGGATAAATAGAACTGTAAAGAAAGCAATAAATGACAAAAAAAAAGCATTTCAATCACTAAAACAGGAGGGTAGCACGGAAGCACTGAAAAACTATAAGGAAAAAAATAGAACATGTAAAAAACAAATAAAAGTGGCCAAACTAGAGATCGAGTGATTAATTGCCAAAGAGAGTAAAACTAACCATAAAATGTTCTTCAATTATATAAATGTTAAAAAGTATAAATCTGGAGGTGTCGGCACTTTAAAGAGTAATGAGGGGGGAGTCGCAGAAAGCGACGAGGAGAAAGCAAAGCTGTTAAAAAAAAAAAATCTCCAATTTATTTACTGAGGAAAATAAACTGTCAGATGAAATGCTGAATGTAAAAATAAATTCCCCATTAAAAGTGTCCTGTCTGACCCAGGAAGAAGTACAACAGCGACTTAAAAAGATTAAAAAAATAGACAAATCGCCAGGATCGGATGGCATATACCCCCGTATCCTAAGGGAATTAAGTAATGTCATAGCCAGACCCTTATTTCTGATATTTGCAGACTCTATACTGACAGGGAATGTCCCACAGGATTGGCGCATAGCAAATGTGGTGCCAATATTCAAAAAGGGTCCAAAAACAGAGCCTGGAAACTATAGGCCGGTAAGTTTAACATCTGTTCTGGGTAAACTGTTTGAAGGTTTTCTGAGAGATGCTATTTTAGAGCATCTCAACGGAAATAAGCAAATAATGCCATATCAGCATGGCTTCATGAGGGATCGGTCATGCCAAACTAATTTAATCAGTTTCTATGAGGAGGTTAGTTCTAGACTTGACAGCGGCGAAACAATGGATGTCGTATATCTGGACTTCTCCAAAGAATTTGACACTGTACCACATAAAAGGTTAGTATATAAAATGAGAATGCTCGGATGGGGAGAAAATGTCTGTATGTGGATAAGTAACTGGCTGAGTGATAGAAATCAGAGGGTGGTTATTAACGGTACACATTCAGATTGGGTCACTGTCACTAGTGGGGTACCTCAGGGGTCAGTATTGGGCCCTATTCTCTTCAATATATTTATAAATGATCTTGTAGAAGGCTTGCATAGTAAAATATCAATTTTCGCAGATGACACTAAACCGTGTAAAGTAATTAACACTGAAGAGGACAGTATACTACTACAGAGCGATATGGATAGATTGGAGGCTTGGGCAGATAAGTGGCAGATGAGGCTTAACACTGACAAATGTAAAGTTATGCACATGGCAAGGAATAATGCAAGTGTCACGGATGGTGTACAGGAAACAAGACAATACCATATAAACAATGTCTCTCTGGATCCACAACTAAGGAACAAAGGGAGACCCCTGCAATAGAGCTGCCGCTCTCCCTCACTGCTCAGCCTATGCGAACACCCCAAAGGTGGATGGCCGCATATCCACGTTCCTCGGCTATCTATTACCTGAAGACCCTACAATATTGAAGGGACACGACCACCGGCTCCCTACACTGACACGGAGGGAGTCAGGGTCACCTGGATCCAGAAAAGATAAAAACATAAATACATAAACAGCACTTATCTGCAGACGACTGAGGACTGGGAACTGAAAACTGGGAACTGGGAACAGCATGCACACACACTCCAGGAAGTTGTATCAGCCGCACACTACTGCATTATGGGGAGGAACTTAAAGGGTAGCGATCAGTCTGACTGCATGACAGCTGAGATAGACTAACGAGATGAGAAACTAAACCAAAACAAAGAAATTCAAGGAGGAGGATCTGAGAAGCTCCTGTGAGCGCTTCTCAGCTGTCTGGCTGTGACAGTACCCCTCCCTCTAGGAGTGGACTCCGGACACTCAGGGCCCACCTTCTCAGGATGGGACCTATGGAAAGCCCTGATGAGACGAGAGGCCTTAATGTCCGTCACTGGGACCCACATCCTCTCCTCAGGACCATAACCCTCCCAATGAACGAGGTACTGGAGGGAACCGCGGACAAGACGAGAATCCACAATCCTAGAGACCTGAAATTCAAGATTTCCATCATCCATAATCGGAGGAGGAGGCAAAGGCGAGGGTACAATAGGTTGAACATAAGGTTTCAATAAGGACTTATGAAAAACATTATGGATCTTCCAAGTCTGAGGAAGATCAAGACGGTAGGCAACAGGATTGATGACAGACAGGATCTTGTAAGGCCCAATAAACCTAGGACCCAACTTCCAGGAGGGAACCTTCAATTTGATATTCTTGGTAGACAACCACACCAGATCACCAACATTCAGGTCCGGACCAGGCACACGTCTCTTATCCGCCACACGCTTATATCTCTCACTCATGCTCTTTAGATTATCCTGAATCTTTTGCCAAATAGATGACAAAGACGAGGAGAATCTGTCCTCATCAGGCAAACCAGAAGAGCCCTCTCCCGAGAAAGTCCCAAACTGCGGATGGAACCCATATGCACCAAAAAATGGTGACTTATCAGAGGACTCCTGACGACGGTTATTTAAAGCAAACTCAGCAAGGGACAAAAAAGAACACCAATCCTCCTGATTCTCCGCCACAAAACAGCGCAGATATGTCTCCAGATTCTGATTGACGCGCTCTGTCTGGCCATTCGACTGCGGATGGAAAGCAGAAGAGAATGACAACCGAACCCCCAAGCGAGAACAGAAAGCCTTCCAGAATCTGGAAACAAACTGCGTGCCCCTATCAGAGACTATGTCTGAAGGAATCCCATGCAATTTGACAATGTGGTCAATAAATGCCTGCGCCAGCGTCTTAGCATTGGGCAAACCAGGGAAAGGGATAAAATGCACCATTTTGCTAAAACGGTCCACCACCACCAGAATCACAGACTTCCCCGAGGAACGAGGCAAGTTCGTTATGAAGTCCATGGACAGATGTGTCCAAGGACGGGAAGGAATGGGCAAAGGAAGGAGAGGACCTGATGGCCGTGAATGAGGGACCTTGACACGAGCGCAAGTCTCGCAAGCTGCCACAAAACCCTCAACCGACTTACGAAGCGCAGGCCACCAGAATCTCTGAGCGATGAGATCCAGTGTGGCTCTTGCCCCCGGGTGCCCAGCAAGGACCGTGTCGTGGTGTTCTTTAAAAATCTTGTGTCTCAAAGCGAGAGGCACAAACAACCTCCCAGGAGGACAAAGATCAGGAGCTTCTGACTGGGCTGCCTGCACCTCTGCCTCCAATTCAGGAAAAAGAGCAGAGACCACCACACCTTCAGCCAAAATGGGACACGGGTCTTCAAAATTCCCACCTCCTGGAAAACAACGTGACAGGGCATCTGCCTTCACATTCTTAACCCCAGGGCGGAACGTAACAACAAAATTAAACCTTGAAAAGAACAAAGACCATCTGGCCTGTCTCGGGTTCAGACGCTTGGCTGACTCCAAGTAGGCCAGATTTTTATGGTCAGTAAACACGGTAATAGGGTGTCTGGCTCCCTCTAGCCAATGGGGCCATTCCTCAAAAGCCAACTTGATGGCCAACAATTCCCTATCTCCCACATCATAATTTCTCTCTGCGGAGGAGAGTTTCTTTGAGAAAAAGGCACACGGTTGCCATTTGGCAGGAGAGGAACCCTGAGACAAGACCGCACCCACCCCTACCTCAGAAGCATCAACCTCAACTATGAAGGGTAACGAAATATCAGGTTGTACTAGGATGGGAGCGGAAGCAAAACTCTCCTTGATATTAGAAAAGGCCTTACGCGCCTCTACCGACCAGGAAGAAAAATCTACCCCCTTTCTGGTCATATCAGTGAGTGGTTTAACAACAGAGGAATAATTCAAAATAAATTTCCTGTAATAATTGGCAAAGCCCAAAAAACGCATCAGCGCCTTCTGGTTCTCAGGAAGCTCCCACTCAAGCACAGCGCGGACCTTCTCGGGGTCCATGCGAAAACCAGAAGCGGAGACAAGAAACCCCAGAAATTGGATTTCTGGAACCGCAAACACACATTTTTCCAGTTTCGCATATAATTTATTCTCCCGCAGAATGAGCAAGACCTGACGTAAGTGTTCCTTATGAGTCTTGAAATCCGGAGAAAAAATCAAAATGTCATCCAAATACACTAATACAAATTTTCCCATTAAATGATAAAAAATGCTGTTGACGAAATGCTGAAAAACGGCTGGGGCATTCATCAAACCAAAAGGCATAACCAAATTCTCAAAATGGCCCTCAGGGGTATTGAAAGCCGTCTTCCATTCGTCTCCTTCTCTGACCCTAACCAGGTTGTATGCCCCTCTTAGGTCTAATTTGGAAAAGACTTTAGCCCCAACAACCTGGTTAAACAGGTCCGGGATCAGAGGAAGCGGATAAGGATCACGAATAGTGATACTGTTTAGCTCCCTGAAATCCAGACAAGGTCTTAAAGAACCATCTTTTTTCTTAACAAAGAAAAAACCAGCGGCAACAGGTGACTTTGAGGGTCGTATGTGTCCTTTTCTCAAACTCTCAGAGATATAAGCCCGCATAGCGACCCTCTCAGGTTGGGAGAGATTGTATAAACGAGATTTAGGCAGCTTGGCGCCTGGGATGAGATTAATAGGGCAATCATACTCCCTGTGCAGAGGCAAACCCTGAACTCCACTCTCAGAGAAGACATCCAAAAATTCAGAGAGGAAAGGTGGTACAGTCTTAGTAGAAACCTCAGAAACAGATGTTATGAGGCAATTCTCTCTGCAAAAGTTACTCCAACCATTTATTTGCCTTGCTTGCCAATCAATGGTGGGGTTATGTTTAGTGAGCCAGGGTAGCCCCAACACTAGAGGAGTAGGCAAACCGCTAAGGACGAAACATGACACATCCTCAACATGAGCATCACTCACAATTAAACGGATATTGTGAACTATGCCCTTTAATGATTTCTGAGAAAGTGGAGCTGAATCAATAGCAAAAACAGGAATATCCCTTCCCAAAGTGCATACCTGGAAACCATGAGTTATTGCAAATTGATTATCAATGAGGTTGACAGCTGCTCCACTATCCACAAAAATCTCACAAAAAATGCTCTTGCTCTCTAGCGCCACCCTAGCAGGCAGGACAAAACGGGAACTACAAGCAAACGGAAAACCTTCAATTTCCGCCTCAACCCTGCCAATAGTAACAGACGGAACATTTTTAAAAGATTTTTTCCTTTTTGTCTCTTTATTACTCCCAGAAAACTGCCTGAATCTCCTTGAGGGACAAACATTTGCCAAATGATTTATACCTCCACAACAAAAACAAACCCTCCCATGCGGGCTGAATCTTCTATTGTCAGAGGCAATCAACCCCAGCTGCATGGGCTCCTGCTCAGAAGGGGCTGACAGCGAATGAGACTCCTGCGCACAGAATGAGACCGCTGCACTGTTCCGAGACTGAGTAGGACAAGAAGGAGAGATCTCTCGTCTCTCTCTAAGACGCCTGTCAATACGAACGGCCTGAGACATAGCAGAGTCCAAGGAGATAGGCCTCTCATGAAAGGAAAATGCATCTTTCAATCCCTCTGAAAGACCATGGCAAAATTGACTTCGGAGTGCAGCATCATTCCAACCAGTATCAGCTGCCCATCTCCGAAATTCGGAGCAGTATATCTCTGCGGATTGTTTACCCTGGCATAACAGACGTAGTCCAGACTCAGCCAGAGCAATACGATCCGGATCATCATATATCTGACCCAGGGCTAAAAAGAATTCATCCACTGAACGGAGGGGCTGTGCCCCCTCCTGTAGCGAAAAGGCCCAAGACTGAGCGTTACCCCTGAGCAGCGATACAATGATCCCCACCCTCCGTTCTTCATCACCAGAAGAATGGGGAAGAAGGCGAAAATGGAGTTTGCAAGCCTCTTTAAAACGCACAAAATTCTCACTACCCCCAGAGAACGTATCCCGGAGCGAGATCTTGGGCTCAGCACAAACTCCATGAACGCAAGCTGAACTGGTCACTTGAAACTGAGAAAAAATCCTACGGAGATCAGCTACCTCCAATGAAAGACCCTGGAGGCGTTCAGCCAAAAGTGAAACCGGATCCATGCTTGAGACGGTTTTGGCGGCTGATAATGTCACGGATGGTGTACAGGAAACAAGACAATACCATATAAACAATGTCTCTCTGGATCCACAACTAAGGAACAAAGGGAGACCCCTGCAATAGAGCTGCCGCTCTCCCTCACTGCTCAGCCTATGCGAACACCCCAAAGGTGGATGGCCGCATATCCACATTCCTCGGCTATCTATTACCTGAAGACCCGACAATAGTGAAGGGACACGACCACCGGCTCCCTACACTGACACGGAGGGAGTCAGGGTCACCTGGATCCAGAAAAGACAAAAACATAAATACATAAACAGTACTTATCTGCAGACGACTGACGACTGACGACTGGGAACTGGGAACTGGGAACAGCATGCACACACACTCCAGGAAGTTGTATCAGCCGCACACTACTGCATTATGGGGAGGAACTTAACCACCTCAGCCCCCAGTGCTTAAACACCCTGAAAGACCAGGCCACTTTTTACACTTCTGACCTACACTACTTTCACCGTTTATTGCTCGGTCATGCAACTTACCACCCAAATGAATTTTACCTCCTTTTCTTCTCACTAATAGAGCTTTCATTTGGTGGTATTTCATTGCTGCTGACATTTTTACTTTTTTTGTTATTAATCGAAATTTAAAGATTTTTTTGCAAAAAAATGACATTTTTCACTTTTAGTTGTCAAATTTTGCAGAAAAAACGAGATCCATATATAAATTTTGCTCTAAATTTATTTTTCTACATGTCTTTGATAAAAAAAAAATGTTTGGGTAAAAAAAAAATGGTTTGGGTAAAAGTTATAGCGTTTACAAACTATGGTACAAAAATGTGAATTTCCGCTTTTTGAAGCAGCTCTGACTTTCTGAGCACCTGTCATGTTTCCTGAGGTTCTACAATGGCCAGACAGTACAAACACCCCACAAATGACCCCATTTCGGAAAGTACACACCCTAAGGTATTCGCTGATGGGCATAGTGAGTTCATAGAACTTTTTATTTTTTGTCACAAGTTAGCGGAAAATGATGATTTTTTTTTTTTTTTTCTTTTCTTACAAAGTCTCATATTCCACTAACTTGTGACAAAAAATAAAAAGTTCTATGAACTCACTATGCCCATCAGCGAATACCTTGGGGTCTCTTCTTTCCAAAATGGGGTCACTTGTGGGGTAGTTATACTGCCCTGGCATTCTAGGGGCCCAAATGTGTGGTAAGGAGTTTGAAATCAAATTCTGTAAAAAATGACCTGTGAAATCCGAAAGGTGCTCTTTGTAATATGGGCCCCTTTGCCCACCTAGGCTGCAAAAAAAGTGTCACACATCTGGTATCTCCGTACTCAGGAGAAGGTGGGGAATGTGTTTTGGGGTGTCATTTTATATATACCCATGCTGGGTGAGAGAAATATCTTGGCAAAAGACAACTTTTCCCATTTTTTTTATACAAAGTTGGCATTTGACCAAGATATTTCTCTCACCCAGCATGGGTATATGTAAAATGACACCCCAAAACACATTCCCCAACTTCTCCTGAGTACGGCGATACCAGATGTGTGACACTTTTTTGCAGCCTAGATGCGCAAAGGTGCCCAAAGTCCTTTTAGGAGGGCATTTTTACACATTTGGATACCAGACTTCTTCTCACGCTTTGGGGCCCCTAGAATGCCAGGGCAGTATAAATACCCCACATGTGACCCCATTTTGGAAAGAAGACACCCCAAGGTATTCAATGAGGGGCATGGCGAGTTCATAGAATTTTTTTTTTTTTGGCACAAGTTAGCGGAAATTGATATTTTTCATTTTTTTCTCACAAAGTCTCCCGTTCCGCTAACTTGGGACAAAAATTTCAATCTTTCATGGACTCAATATGCCCCTCACGGAATACCTGGGGGTGTCTTCTTTCCGAAATGGGGTCACATGTGGGGTATTTATACTGCCCTGGTATTCTAGGGGCCCTAAAGCGTGAGAAGAAGTCTGGAATATAAATGTCTAAAAAAATTTACGCATTTGGATTCCGTGAGGGGTATGGTGAGTTCATGTGAGATTTTATTTTTTGACACAAGTTAGTGGAATATGAGACTTTGTAAGAAAAAAAATAATAATTCCGCTAACTTGGGCCAAAAAAATGTCTGAATGGAGCCTTACAGGGGGGTGATCAATGACAGGGGGGGTGATCAATGACAGGGGGGGTGATCAATGACAGGGGGGTGATCAATGACAGGGGGGTGATCAGGGAGTCTATATGGGGTGATAACCACAGTCATTGATCACGCCCCTGTAAGGCTTCATTCAAACGTCCGTATGCGTTTTGCGGATCCGATCCATCTATCAGTGCATCCGTAAAAATCATGCGGACATCTGAATGGAGCTTTACAGGGGGGTAATCAATGACAGGGGGGTGATCAATGACAGGGGGGTAATCAGGGAGTCTATATGGGGTGATAACCACAGTCATTGATCATGCCCCTGTAAGGCTTCATTCAGACGTCCGGATGCGTTTTGCGGATCCGATCCATCTATCAGTGCATCCGTAAAAATCATGCGGAAATCTGAATGGAGCTTTACAGGGGGGTAATCAATGACAGGGGGGTGATCAGGGAGTCTATATGGGGTGATAACCACAGTCATTGATCATGCCCCTGTAAGGCTTCATTCAGACGTCCGGATGCGTTTTGCGGATCCGATCCATCTATCAGTGGATCCGTAAAAATCATGCGGACGTCTGAATGGAGCTTTACAGGGGGGTAATCAATGACAGGGGTGTAATCAATGACAGGGGGGTGATCAGGGAGTCTATATGGGGTGATAACCACAGTCATTGATCATGCCCCTGTAAGGTTTCATTCAGACGTCCGGATGCGTTTTGCGGATCCGATCCATCTATCAGTGCATCCGTAAAAATCATGCGGACATCTGAATGGAGCTTTACAGGGGGGTAATCAATGACAGGGGGGTGATCAGGGAGTCTATATGGGGTGATAACCACAGTCATTGATCATGCCCCTGTAAGGCTTCATTCAGACGTCCGGATGCGTTTTGCGGATCCGATCCATCTATCAGTGGATCCGTAAAAATCATGCGGACATCTGAATGGAGCTTTACAGGGGGTTGATCAATGACAGGGGTGTAATCAATGACAGGGGGGTGATCAGGGAGTCTATATGGGGTGATAACCACAGTCATTGATCATGCCCCTGTAAGGCTTCATTCAGACGTCCGGATGCGTTTTGCGGATCCGATCCATCTATCAGTGCATCCGTAAAAATCATGCGGACATCTGAATGGAGCTTTACAGGGGGGTAATCAATGACAGGGGGGTGATCAGGGAGTCTATATGGGGTGATAACCACAGTCATTGATCATGCCCCTGTAAGGCTTCATTCAGACGTCCAGGTGCGTTTTGCAGATCCGATCCATCTATCAGTGGATCCGTAAAAATCATGCGGACGTCTGAATGGAGCTTTACAGGGGGGTAATCAATGACAGGGGTGTAATCAATGACAGGGGGGTGATCAGGGAGTCTATATGGGGTGATAACCACAGTCATTGATCATGCCCCTGTAAGGTTTCATTCAGACGTCCGGATGCGTTTTGCGGATCCGATCCATCTATCAGTGCATCCGTAAAAATCATGCGGACATCTGAATGGAGCTTTACAGGGGGGTAATCAATGACAGGGGGGTGATCAGGGAGTCTATATGGGGTGATAACCACAGTCATTGATCATGCCCCTGTAAGGCTTCATTCAGACGTCCGGATGCGTTTTGCGGATCCGATCCATCTATCAGTGGATCCGTAAAAATCATGCGGACGTCTTATGGAGCTTTACAGGGGGTTGATCAATGACAGGGGGGTAATCAATGACAGGGGGGTGATCAGGGAGTCTATATGGGGTGATCAGGGGTGATCAGGGGCTAATAAGGGGTTAATAAGTGACGGGGGGGGGGGTGTAGTGTAGTGTAGTGGTGCTTGGTGGGACTTTACTGAGCTACCTGTGTCCTCTGGTGGTCGATCCAAACAAAGGGGACCACCAGAGGACCAGGTAGCAGGTATATTAGACGCTGTTATCAAAACAGCGTCTAATATACCTGTTAGGGGTTAAAAAAAACACATCTCCAGCCTGCCAGCGAACGATCGCCGCTGGCAGGCTGGAGATCAACTCTCTTACCTTCCGTTCCTGTGAGCGCGCGCGCCTGTGTGCGCGCGTTCACAGGAAATCTCGCGTCTCGCGAGATGACGCATATATGCGTGACTTTGCGCAGGGCTGCCACCTCCGGAACGCGATCCTGCGTTAGGCGGTCCGGAGGTGGTTAAAGGGTAGCGATCAGTCTG